>NW_025356486.1:0-6187 GCF_016433145.1 Gracilinanus agilis | reverse complement strand
TCAGTGGATTGAGAATCAGGCCTGGAGACAGGAGGTCCTGGGTTCAAATTTAGCTGCAGATACTTCCTAACTTTATGATCCTGGGCAACTCACTTAACCCCAAATGCCTAGTGCTAACTGCTCTTCTTCAGACTTACAACTGATACTTAGTATTGTTTTTGAAACAAAAGGTAAGGATTTAAAAAAATGAGGCAAGTACCCGAATGAGGGGTTCTTAACCTGGGGACCATGAACTTGAAAAATCTTTTTTAATATTTATATTTCAACATAGTTGATTTTGGGGGAAATCTTCCATATTTCATGCATTTAAAAACATAATTCTGGGGGGCAGCTGAGTAGCTCAGTGGATTGAGAGCCAGATCTAGAGATGGGAGGTCCTGGGTTCAAATCTGGCCTCAGACACTTCCTAACTGTGTGACTCTGGGCAAGTCACTTGACCCCCATTGCCTACCCTTACCACTCTTCCACCAAGGAGCCAATACACAGAAGTTAAGGGCTAAAAATAAATAAATAAATAAAGATAAAAACATGCTTCTGAGAAGAGATATATTGGCTTCCCCAGGCCCTGCCAAAGGGGGTCTATGACAGAAACATTTAAGAACTCCTGTCCTAGATGAAGAAGTAAAAGAAGAAAAACTGTTTATGTATTCGTATATATAATGTATACATATTTATATATCTACATAGATGTGCATATACATGCATGTGTGTGTGTATTTCTTAGCACTGAAAAAATCCAGTTTAGGGGGTGATGTGACTGCTCTTGCCTCGGTGAGGAATGAAAAAGCTTCTCTTCACTCACTGAGGGCAGAGGCAGCATCTGATTCCTGATCTGTGGACCTCCCTTGGAGCCTAGCCCAGCCTCTGTAGAGAGAAGGTCCTTTCTAAATACTTTGTGGAAGCACAGGAGGCTGGTGACTGGCCAAAGAGTTATGCATCTCCTTTGGACCTTGACCTTCCTCTAGAAAAGTCACCATCCCTGTGGAGCAGCAAAGAACGCCCAGCAAGTGCCTTACCTGGGTTCAGAAACTGATCTTCGGTCAGGATGTCATTGATGGTGGCCGATAAAAACTGGTACTTGGGTCTCTGCCAACACCAAAACTTCTTTTTCTTCACCACCAGACTCAGAAGCTGTAACTTATCTGAGTCATTGAGGCTGGCCACTGGGATCAAGTCCCCTCCTGGGTCAGTGTCCCTGAGAAAACTCTTGGTGGCCTTGGCGAACATCCTGAGGACTCACCTAGAAGGAGAAATTCCTCTTTACAACAGCAAATAAGGAATGGAGAACGTCCCAGGGTCTTCTTGTATGCCTCATCTGGAGAGGTTGCCCTCCCCGGCCACAGTTTACACCACACAGTACTCCCCTCTTACCCTTGGCATCGGAGAAGCTCCCAAAATCAGGCTGGAGCTGGGTCGATGCCAGAGATTGAACTGAGGCAGAAAAGGAAAATCTGTCTTTCTTAATCACCATTTCTCCTCTGAATTGAACTGTTATTCCTCCCTCATGTACCACTGCCTTGCTCTGGCCACATATGGTAGAAGCAGTCAGCTCTTCTATGAGTTATTGTCCCAGGAAAGAGAAGAGGGAACATTCTGACTGAGACTGAAGGGAAGGGGGAGGTGGTGGTGGGGGGGGGAAGAGAGACAGAGACAGAAAAGGAGGGAGGGAGAGAAAGAGATAGACAGACAGGGAAGGGGAGGAGAGAGGGAGAAAGCAAATAAAATCTAAAGTAAAACCACTGGCTATTGTATTTGCAATTCATCCCTCTGGCTTCCACATCTTAGAGGGGTACTTAGATAATATGGAGCCTACCAGGATGAACTAGGGATGTTTATCCTGGAGAAGAAAAGCCTGAAGGAGGAAGAGTCTAAAAGCTGAAGGGCTGTCCCGCAGAAGAAGGATCAGCCTTGTGATGAGGGCAGAACTAGGAACAATGGGGGGAAGGGTATAAAAGCAAACAGTATTTAGTCTTGGCTTAAGGAGAAAGTTGCTAAAACTGAGTTCTCCAAGAGTGATGGGGGCTACTGAATGACTCTGGCAGTCACAGAGTTGAGAGAATTCCAGTGCAAGTCTAGAGATGACCTGAGATCTCTTGTGCTCCTGGAATTCTGAGATTCATTGGAAAAACCCATAATTTACGGTATCAGTGCAGTGTGGGGTTGAAGAGGAGCACTGTGGCATAATGGGTAGAATAAATCTGGGCATCAAGAGGACTTGGGTTTGAGTTTCAACTCTGACTCAAAGGAACAAGTCACAACCTCCCCATGCCCCAGGCCACCTAAGACTAGGAGTTAGAAAACCAGAAGAGGGTGGTAGAGGAGTTCTCCTCCCCCAGGGATTCCCACCCAATCTCAATGAAATCACAAGTCTTGTGAAAATGACAACACCACCACCAGATTAGGAGCTCTTCTGGCAGCCCATTCTGCCTCTGACTAGTCAACTAACTTCCTTTCTCAGTGCCTCAGTTTCCCTATTTGTGGGAGGGTGGGAAGGATATATTTCCTTCTATTGTCAGAAAGTGAACCAGAAAAAATGAAAGTGTCACAAACAAAGCACAAAACCATTACAAGAAATCACAGGGCAAGCAGGGGGAGGCAATCGAGATTTCCTCATCTGACAAAGGAAATTTTCTTTCTTAATAGTAAACCCCAATCTCTCAATTGCCCAAAGCTACTTGCCCCACACAAGCCTGTCTCTTGGGATTTTGAAAAATGAGCAAATGAGCCATCCTTTTTTTTGGTTCCCATATGAATTAGAAGAAGTATAAGTCATAAAGCCTTGGGCGGAGAGAAAAATGTGTTCCTAATTGATCTTTCCATTCCGGAGAGGCTGTTTTAGTTGAGACAAGAAATGAGGCATTCTGCATAGTTTATGTAAATCAACCCCACCCCCGCCCCAGGATAAAGGGGAAGTGAGGTAGCATGGTGGGATGGTCTAGTCATCTAATTGAAGGAACTTGAATCCCCACTGGGCTAGTCACTATCTGTGTGACCTTGGACTTTTACTTAATCTCTCTGGGTCTCAGTTTCCCCATTCATAAAACAAGGAGGGGTTAAAAAAAATCAGGTTTTCCTTTAGTTTTAATCCAAGTAGAAATGTGTTCAAATAAAATAATTTACAAAAAGCTAAGTCATGGGCTTTGGATTTACTATTTGAATTACTTATTCAAAAATAAACTATCACTTTTCCCCCACAAAGTGGTTTGGACTCCAACATCAGAGAGAAGATCTGATTTCTTCCCACCAGGGGAAGGAGGATTTGAAAAGGAAAATCCAAAGGGAACTATTAACACTTTGTCTGATCTCACATTTGAAAAAAAAGAAGAGTTGATGACTTTTGCTTTCTTGGAGAGAAAGAGTCTCCTGTACCATTAGCTGCCTCTGTCTGGAGACAGAAAGACCATTTAGGATACTGGTGACATAGCCTTGGGGATGTGATTGTTTCTTTGAGTTTGGCTGGGAGAGCATCCTGGACACCCTCATTCTCCTAGGCTCCAGATTCACAAGCTAGGAGTCCTCCTTGACTCCCCGCTCACTTTTACCCCACACAGTCAATCTAATGCCAAATCTTATAGTTTCTACATTCACAATATCTTTTGTATACATTCTCTTCTCTATACTCTGATGGCCACCATTCGGATCAGACCTTCATTGCGTTTCACCTGGGTGATTTCAGTAGGGAGGGGGGGAGAGGAGAGGAGAGGAGAGGAGAGGAGAGAAAGAGAGAAAAGGAGACAGAAAGAAAGAACAAAAGAGAGAAAGAAAGAAGGAAGGAAAGAGAGAAAGAAAGGGAGGAAGAGAATGAAAGTCTCAAATACTGTGTGACACTGAGTGAGTGCCTCAGTTTCCTCAACTGTAAAATGAAGACAACAGTAACCACAAAAATGATAGAGGGGGAAAAAAGACAGCAACTACTCATGCAATTATGGTCTCTTTCCACTAAAAGTGGAACATCTAATGTCTTCACTTTACTTTTCTGACAATTTTCCATTAGATTGCAAGTTCCTCGAAGGCAAGGGTCGTTTCACTTGATCTTTGCATCCCCAGCACTTAGCACAGCGCCTGGCATATAGTGGGCAATTACCAAAAGTTTATTGATTCAGAAAGTAGAAGGGAAGTAGTAAGGGGAACCAAGTCATTGGGAATAATTCTGAACCAAAAGAAAGAACCGTTGGTGAATTGCAAGCCTTGGAAACCTTGAGAGAAAGCAACCATGTCATATTACAGTTTGGAATAGCCCAAATGGGGAATGCTAGGTCTTAATCAGATATTCCTGGTGGACTTTAATGGAGTAAACTTCAGAAAGGTAAGGGAGATGACAGGCATGACCCCCAGGGTATGGGAGGCTCTGAGAATGACTCAAGAGGGAAAGGAGAATGTAGAATGTGTTCTCCTAGCCTCTGGGGCTGGCTCAGAGCCCACGACCTAGCAAATCCACATAATGACGGGCTCTTAGCTATTTTGCAGGAGGCAGAGGAAAGAGTCCTTAGATACAAGTTTCATACAACCTAAGGGTGTTTTTAGTTTGTTTTTGTAGTTCAGCAAGAGAAATAAGTTGTGGGCAAAACAATAAAATATGAATACTCTGAACAGTGCCTTTAAGCCTCTTTCTTTCCTTCAACTCCTCTCCAAAAGTATTTTTGCCCTTGTGGTCTCGTTGCTTACCCAATATAAGCAAATATTTTGCTGACTGTGAAGAGCCAGGCAATTGGGCAACAGACACAAAAGCCCAGTCCTGGAAAATGTCAGACGAAGCCATTTTCTCCAAAGTCAGTGGTCTCCTTTCAGAAGCTGAATGGAAGGGAAGGAGCCCCAAGCCAGAGCCAAAAGATGTGAGTTCCACCTTAGACACTAAGCTAGTTTCCTCATCAGGAAAATGAAGTCAATACACTAGTTATAGCATAAGGAAGAAGCACCTAGGTCAAGAGCTGAAAGGAACTTTAGGTCCTAAACAAATGAGGAGTATGACTTGTCCAAGGCCATGTGGATAGTAAAGGGCAGGTTCAGGACCATGACTTTTGAGCAAGAGTCACCTTGGAGGTCTTCTAGTTCAACCTTATCCCTTGTTTTATAGCTCCAGAATCTGAGTCAGCAAATCTAAGTCACAACAGGAATAAGTGGAAAATGTGAATTTGTTCTCATGTTTTCTATCTATAGTCAGCCAACTGTGGCTCCAGAGCACCAAGTCTGGAACCAGGAAGACCTGGGTTCAATCCAACCTCAGAAACTTCCTAACTAGGTGACCTTGGACAAGTCACTTAACCTCTATCTGACAACAAGGCAGCTAAGCGGATAGTAGTAGAGTGCCTGCTCTGGAGTCAGGAAGACCTGAGGTCAAATCTAACCTCAACGTCCTAGCTATGAGAACTTAAGTAAGTCACTTACTTAACTCTGATTGCCTGACAAAAGGATCCACTGGAGAAGGAAATGGTAAACCACTTCAAACCTTGCCAAGAAAACCCCATGAATAGCCATGGCCCATAGCATCATGAAGAGTCAGACATGACTGAACAGCAGCAATCATTCTACATCTATATCAGCTTCCCAGTTTTGGGTTTACACTCGGCTTTTATTGTCTGCTGCCTCAGTTTTCCTGTTTACAACAGCTCACTTTTACAAATCACTTTCCAGGTTTGAGAGGGAGACAAGAAAGTTGACCTTGTAGGCAGGAAGATCTGAGTTCAAATACAACCTCATCAGGTAACTTTTGAGCCTCCATTTCTCAGCTGTAAAATGTGGGGATTGGACTCAATGGCTTCCACGGGTCCTTTCCAGCTCTAAATCTATGGCCTATAATAGTTCTATTATAAGAGACCTTTGGGGGCAGTTGGGTGGCTCAATGGATAGGGCCAGCCCTGGAGATGGAAGGTCCTGGGTTCAAATTTGACCTCAGGCACTTCTTAGTAGGATTACCCTAGACAAGTCACTTAACCCCCATTGCCTTGGGGGCAGTCGTCTGCCTTGGAACAATACAGTATTAATTCTAAGAAGGAAGCTAAGGGTTTAAAAAATAAAATAAGAGGCCTTCTTTACATCAACCTGGGGAGATAGTTAAGAAATTCTAATTGGGGGGAGCCTGCTGGGTGGCTCCGTGGATTGAGGGCCTAGAGAAGGGAGTTCCTAAATTCAAATATGGCCTCAAGACATTTCCTAACTGTGTGGTCCTGGGCAAGTCACAACTCCCATT
>NW_025356485.1:0-6362 GCF_016433145.1 Gracilinanus agilis | reverse complement strand
GGTGGGTCTAGGGGAAGATACAAAAATGTCAGTGAATGCACAACTAACAAGTGTAACTTTGAATGTGAACAGGATGAACTCGCTCATAAAACGGAAGCAAATAGCAGAGTGGATCAGAAACCAAAATCCTACCATATGTTGTCTACAAGAAACACATATGAGGCAGGTAGACACACACAAGTTCAAGGTTAAGGATATGAGCAAAATATTTTGGGCATCAAATGAGAAAAAGAAAGCAGGAGTGGCTATTATGATCTCTGACAAAGCCAAAGTAAAAATAGATAGGATTAAAAAAGACAGGGAAGGTCATTACATCCTGATTAAAGGCAGTATAAACAATGAGGAAATAACACTGCTCAATATATATGCACCAAGTGGTATAGCATCCAAATTCATAAAGGAGAAACTGGCAGAGCACAAGAAGGAAATAGATAGCAAAACCATAATGGTGGGAGATCTAAATATTCTTCTTTCAGATCTAGATAAATCAAACCAAAACATAAATAAGAAAGAGGCAAGGGAGGTGAATGAAGTCCTAGAAAAATTAGATTTAATTGATATGTGGAGAAAAATAAATAGGGACAAAAAGGAATACACCTTCTTTTCAGCTGCACATGGTACATTTACAAAGATTGACCACGTAATAGGGCATAGAATCATTGCAAACAAATGCAAAAGAGCAGATATAATAAATGTAACCTTCTCAGATCATAAGGCAATAAAAATAATAATTAGTAAGGGCACCCAGACAGGCAAATCAAAAACCAATTGGAAATTAAACAATATGATTCTCCAAAAGCAATTTGTCAAAGAAGAAATCATAGAAACAATCAACAATTTCATTGAAGAGAATGACAATGATGAGACATCCTACCAAACTCTGGGATGCAGCCAAGGCAGGACTCGGGGAAATTTATATCCTTGAGTGCATATATTAACAAATTAAGGAGGGCAGAGATTAATGAATTGGGTATGCAACTCAAAAAATTAGAAAGCAAGCAAATTAAAAACCCCCAGATGAAAACTAAATTAGAAATACTAAAAATTAAGGGAGAAATTAATAAAATTGAAAGTAAAAGAACTATTGAATTAATAAATAAGACTAGAAGCTGGTATTTTGAAAAAACAGATAAAATAGACAAAGTACTGGTCAATCTAATAAGAAAAAGGAAAGAAGAAAATCAAATTGACAATATTAAAGATGAAAAGGGAGACCTCACCACTAATGAAGGGGAAATTAAGGTAATCATTAAGAACTATTTTGCCCAATTATATGGCAACAAATATAACAATTTAGGAGATATGGATAAATATCTACAAAAATATAAATTGCCTAGATTAACAGCAGAAGAAATAGAATACCTAAATAATCCCATATCAGAAATAGAAATTGAACAAGCCATCAAAGAACTCCCTAAGAAAAAATCACCAGGACCTGATGGATTCACAAGTGAATTCTATCAGACATTCAAAGAGCAACTAATCCCAATACTATACAAATTATTTGATATGATAAGCAAAGAAGGAGTCCTTCCAAATTCCTTTTATGACACAAATATGGTACTGATCCCAAAGCCAGGTAGACCAAAAACAGAGAAAGAAAACTATAGACCAATCTCCCTAATGAACATAGATGCAAAAATCTTAAATAGAATATTAGCAAAGAGACTCCAGCGAGTAATTAAGAAGAGATGGGATTCATACCAGGAATGCAAGGATGGTTCGACATTAGGAAAACCATCCACATAATTGACCATATCAACAGTCTAACAAACAAAAATCACATGATTATCTCAATAGATGCTGAAAAAGCCTTTGACAAAATACAGCATCCATCCTATTGAAAACATTGAAAAGTATAGGAATAGAAGGACCCTTCCTAAAAATAATAAACAATATATACTAAAACCATCAACAAGCATTATATGCAATGGGGATAAATTTGAAGCCTTCCCAATAAGATCAGGAGTAAAACAGGGATGCCCATTATCACCTCTATTATTCAACATAGTACTAGAAACACTAGCAATAGCAATTAGAGAAGAAAAAGAAATTGAAGGTATCAAAATAGGCAATGAGGAGACTAAGCTATCACTCTTTGCGGATGATATGATGGTCTACTTAAAAAATCCTAGAGAATCAACTAAGAGGCTAGTAGGAATAATCAACAACTTTAGCAAAGTGGCAGGATACAAAATAAATGCACATAAATCATCAGCATTTCTATATATTTCCAACACATTAGAGCAGCAAGAGGTAGAAAGAGAAACACCATTTAAAATCACCCTAGACAATATAAAATACTTGGGAATCTATCTACCAAAACAAACACAGCTATTATATGAAAACAACTACAAAACACTTTCCAAACAAATAAAACTGGATCTCAACAATTGGAAAGCCATTAATTGTTCATGGGTAGGATGAGCTAACATAATAAAAATGAACATTCTACCCAAATTAATTTACCTATTTAGTGCCATACCTATCAAATTACCAAAAAACTTCTTTACTGAATTAGGAAAAACCATAACAAATTTCATTTGGAACAACAAAAGATCAAGAATATCAAGGGAAATAATGAAAAAAAAATGTGAAGGAAGGGTGCCTAGCAGTACCAGATATTAAACTATATACTATAAAGCAGCAGTCATCAAAACAATATGGTACTGGCTAAGAGATAGAAGGGAGGATCAGTGGAATAGACTTGGGGTTAATGACATCAGCAAGACAGTGTATGATAAACCCAAAGAGCCCAACTTTTGGGACATGAATCCACTATTTGACAAAAACTGCTGGGAAATATGGAAAACAATATGGGAGAGATTAGGTTTAGATCAACATCTCAGGCCCTACACCAAGATAAATTCAGAATGGGTGAATGACTTGAATATAAAGTTAAGTGAACACAAAATAGTATACCTGTCAGATCTCTGGGAAAGGAAAGATTTTAAAACCAAGCAAGAGTTAGAGAAAATTACAAAATGCAAATTAAATGGTTTTGATTATATCAAGCTAAAAAGCTTTTGTACAAACAAAAACAATGTAGTCAAAATCAGAAGGGAAACAACAAATTGGGAAAAAATATAATAAAAAAACTCTGACAGGGGTCTAATTACTCAAATATACAAGGAGTTAAATCAATTGTATAAAAAATCATGCCACTCCCCAATTGATAAATGGGCAAGAGACATGAATAGGCAATTCTCAGGTAAAGAAATCAAAAGTATCAATAAGCACATGAGAAAGTGTTCTAAATCTCTAATAATTAGAGAAATGCAAATCAAAACAACTCTGAGGTACCACCTCATACCTAGCAGATTGGCTAAAATGAAAGAAGGGGAGAGTAATGAATGCTGGAGGGGATGTGGCAAAATTGGGACATTAATGCATTGCTGGTGGAGTTGTGAACTGATCCAACCATTCTGGCTGGCAATTTGGAATTATGCTCAAAGGGCTATAAAAGAATGCCTGCCCTTTGATCCAGCCATACCATTGTTGGGTTTGTACCCCAAAGAGATCATAGATAAACAGACTTGTACAAAAATATTTATAGCTGCACTTTTTGTGGTGGCAAAGAACTGGAAAAGGAGGGTTTGCCCTTCAATTGGGGAATGTCTGAACAAATTGTGGTATATGCTGGTGATGGAATACTATTGTGCAAAAGGAATAATAAACTGGAGGAGTTCCAGGTGAACTGGAGAGACCTCCTGGAACTGATGCAGAGTGAAAGGAGCAGAGCCAGAAGAACACTGTACACAGAGACTGATATACTGTGGTAAAATCGAATGTAATGGACCTCTGTACCAGCAGCAATGCAATGACACAAGACAGCTATGAGGGATTTATGGTAAAAAACGCTACCCACATTCAGAGGAAGATCTGCATGAGAGGAAACATAGAAGATAATCAATTGCTTGAATGCATGGGTTGAGGCGGACATGATTGGGGATGTGGACTCAAAACTACCACACCAATGCAACTAACAAAGATATGGAAATAGGCCCTAAACAAGGACACATGTTACAACCAGTGGAAATGTGCGTTGGCCATGGGTTGGGGGAATGTGGGGGGTGAAGGGGAAAGTAGGGGTATGAAGCATGTAAACAGGTTAAAAATGAATATTAATAAATGTTTAAAAAAAGAATTCAAAACCTTTCCTCCTCCACATAGAAGTTTGAGCCTCACAAATATCTTGGACCAACACATAACTGCTTTACCATGTGTTTCTTTAGTAACTTTATCATATTCCAGTTGATGCTATGTGTTGAGGTGAGAAAGTGCTAGGAATAGAAAGATAGGGAAAGAAATATTCCTATAGTGCCTACTATGTACCAGGAACTGTGCTAAGTGCTTTTAGCAAATGGTATCTCATTTATCTGTCATTATTATTTTTCATTTTTTCTCCTTTCTGGACATGTATTAGAATATGACTAACCCTGCCATTATTTTTTCTCCATTAAGTTGTCATCAACTATTCATGGAAGACTGTATTAAGGTATGATTTTCCAGATTTCTTCCTTCACCATGAGAAAAATTTAATTCTCTTGTTCTATTGTTTTCTGACTTGTAAATAGCAAAGGAGAGGGGGGGAGGTAGAGACAGAGACAGAGACAGAGACAGAGACAGAGACAGGGAGACAGAGAGACATCTCAAGAATCACTTTTACAGCAATGGAAAGAGGTGGCTTCTCCAACCAGAGTATATGTCCTTACACCCCAGTAAACCAGTTACCTTAGTTTCCCACTGTCTTACTACCAAGACCCCAATGGATAACCTAACACCCTGTTGGATAAGAACTGCAAGCAAATATTAACATCCCATAATCTCATTAGTTTCATTGGGAAGCTGATAAAAATTTGAAGATTTCCCCCATATATCGTGAAGAAGCGGGGGTGTGGGGTGTGTGTGTGTGTGTGTGTGTGTGTGTGTGTGTGTGTGTGTGTGTGTATGGCTTTACTAAGCTTTTCAAATTGCTAAAGTGGTAGATATCCATTGGGAAAGACTGGTCCCAGGGGATGTGAGCTAAATTTTTTTTAGAAACTGTGATTTTGGAATGTCTTTACAAAAAAAAATGACTAGGAAGAAAACAGTATCTGAACACTGATGATAGGACTATGTCTTCCTTTGTATCCCTCTTAGTGCCTAAGACAATGATTGCATACAGCAAATACTCAGTAAACACGTTAAAAAAAACACATTACTTTGATGTGAGTCTCAGCAATGAGCAATTCTCTAAGGGGAGGTAATTTCTCTTAATTTGTCCAAAATCTCCTGGAAACCATTAGTATTTTCAGCTAGGTAAAAATATACTACAAGCTGAAAATACTAATGGGTTCTAGGAAGGTTTGATAAATTTCATCAGTTTACTACCCACTGTGTAAAGTAGATTTTCCTTTTTTTCATTTCTAAAACCACTTTGTTGAAACTTAAAGGGGACATCCCATGGTTCTAATGTTGTAAGATTTGTTAAATAATTATATATTTTCCATTCTAATCTTTACATGGCTTTTATAGACTTCAGTCCTTCCCCCTTTTTACAATGTAGTTCTATTCGTAAATAAAGAAAAACGGATAAATAAACAAGCAAATAAATAAGTATATAGATAAATAGATTGCTAGATAGATATATATGTAAAAAAGATTAAAAATAAGCTGGCCTATCAAATTTCTTCAACCCTTAAACCTTTTACTCTTTCTGGATCTTCTGTAATTAACATAACTTTCCTGATTTTCAGGAATCATAAATCTACCATGTCTTCATACACACAGGCGAACAAAGTTTGTCGCTTTCTAATCCATTTCTCTTTGGCCTCCATGATCCTCCCCCTTGAGAAGACTACATTTGAAGCTGTCCCATATTGAACCCTCCTTTGAGATTGCCAATGTCTTATAAACCAATTAATGAAAGCTTCAGGTTCCCCAAGGACTAGTGTAATAAGTAATATGATGACCCCATCCCTCAGGGATTTTGTGACAGCCATTAGCAACTAGCACTTGGTTAAGAGGGATTACTAATTAGGGTCAATAGAAATCACTTTGGCATGATCTATTTTAAGAGTAAGAAAATGGAGGCATAGAAGAACAAGTTGACTTATCATCTTTCAAGGCACAGTTTCAGTGATGTCATCTGGAGAGACTTTCTTAATCTTCAAAGTCACAGCAATCTCTCCCTTCTTCAAATTCTTATAAAAATAATTAAATCTCTACCTTTTGGAGGTGTTTATAATGTGTTTCCTTGTATTTTACCATGTCTTATATGATTCAGAGGGTGAACCTGAACTAAGATTATTATTGTATTAATAATTATTATTATTAATCATTATAATTATTATTATATTAATCTTACAATTTTACTAAGA
>NW_025356484.1:0-4760 GCF_016433145.1 Gracilinanus agilis | reverse complement strand
GGAAGGAAGGAAGGAAGGAAGGAAGGAAGGAAGGAAGGAAAAAAAGTCCAGGAGAATCAGGAGAGGAGCTGGGAGACAGCTGTCCATAGTTTAAACTCTATTAATTACCAGAAAGGAAAAGTCAAGGTTAGGTGAGTTGCTTATTTGTTAACATTCTAGAAAACTTGAAAGAACCAAGAATTCTTATCCCTCTATCAGTAGAACCATTTAAAACAGCAACAACAACAACAAAAAAAAAAAAAAACCTTTGAGTTATGCTGAATATGAATAAGACCTTATCTAAACTTTGTATCTCCACACAGATGAGGTACTTAATAAGTGCTTGATCAATAAAATTAAATCAGATTGGATTCTCCTTCATTAGAGATTCATAGAATCACAGGCTTAGGGCAAGAAGAGGCCCTAAGGATGACCAAGTCCAACCAATTCATTTTATATAGGAGGACGCTAAGGCAAACAGAGGTTAAGTGATTGCCCAGGGTCACAAAGCTAGTACATGTCTAAGGGTGGATTTGAATTCAGGTCTTTTTAACTCCAAGTCCAGTACCCTATCTGCAATGCTGTTTTCTGCCTCACAAAATGGCCCCAAATGACAGTCAGGTATATCATAGAAGGGATTCATATTTCAAGGGAGGGGTTAAACTTAGTGACCTCTCAAATTAATTCCAAAGCAAAGATACTATGATTTTAATAGATTGTGAACATCTTGGAGGAGCCTGCAAGGGTCCCAGCACATATATTGCTGGGTTTGGAGTCAGAAAGACCTGAGTTCAAATCCAGCCTCAGAAACTTCTAGTTTTATAACTCTGGGCAAGTCATTTAACCTTTGACTGCCTGATAAAAAGGATCCAGTGGAGAAGAAAATGGCAAATCCCTCCAATATCATTGCCAAAAATATCCCAAAGATAGCCATGGTCAACAGGGTCACAACTCAACAACGATGGGCATCCTGAGGGCAGGGAAGGAGCCGCTCTCCAGCAGCACCCAAAACAGAGCTTTACACATAATAGGCACTCAAAAAAAAGGAATTGTTGAATTTAGCTAATTGATCATTGTTAAATTGAACAAATTTCTATTTTTAAAATGATCACTTATTGAATTGATCCTTGAAGGGTAAAAAATGTTTACTTGCTCACTTTAAAGGTTTTCTGTTTTTTACTCTCTATTCCAAAATTGTGGAATGTCTAGTTGGCAAGCTGCAAGTGCTCTGAAACCAGTCATCCAGAGATAGAGTAGTTTATGCAAGGAGGAAATTGATCATAGGGGGGAAATGAAGGGGAAAAAAATAAATGGGCATTGGAGCTAGAACAATGAGGGAAAAAATCTGGGGAGACATTCAGCTGCAGTAGCCAATTTAAATTTAGCATGCAATAGATTGGGACTTCGTTTTGTTTTTTTTTTGTTTTTTTTTTAATATGCCTCAAATTAAATCTTCACAGAATTGCCATTAATACCGTACAACTTGTCATAACATGCTGCATCAAGCAAGAAGGCTCTTTTTAAGTTAAAACTTTATTGCTTTTTATTTGTTGTTGTTCAGTTGTTTTTAGTCACCTCCAACTCTCATTGACCCCATTTGGGGTTTTCTTGGCAAAGATACTGGAATGGTTTGCCATTTCCTTCTCGAGCTCATTTTATACATGAAGAAACTGAAGCAAACAGGGCTAAGTGACTTGACTAGGGCCACAAAGCTATTAAATGTCTGAAGCTGGATTGTTTTTATAGTCAAACCCAAATTAGAGAGTTTGTAGGAAATATATCAGTAGGCACTGGGCAACACTTTCAAACAGCTCCAAGGGCCCATTCCAAAAATCCTCTTACAAGACAGACATAGAATGATGTTTGTGCTTCCTTCTTATTCATCAATATTTCCTCTTTTTGTCTCTGTGTTTATTCCTGTCCATTTAGGATCTACCAACCCCAAAATCAAACACCCCAGAGCAAAGCAGGGAAACAGTGATCTAACAATTGTGAAGAAGGGGAAATCCATCAAAGGTAAAATTCTTATTTCGGCAAAAACAAGTACCAGGAAGGGACATTTTTCTCTTTCTCTTATCCAGATTACCATAATACACACAATCTGAAATAGGAAAGAAATACAGAATACTGGAGAAAAAGACACAACTTTTACACGTGACCCCAGTTGGGGTTTTCTTGGCAGAGATCCTAGAGTGGTTTTTCATTTCCTTCCTTCCTCCAGCTCATTTTACAGTGGAGGAAACTGAGGCAAAGAGGGTTAAGTGATTTGCCCAGGGTCACATAGCTAGGAAGTGTCCGGGACTGGATTTGAACCCAAGAAGATGAATCTTCTCAGACTTCAGGCAGGGCCCCTTAGCTGCCTACCTACTTACTGCCATTACCCCCTCCCAATGACACTGCCTATTTCTGCTCTAAAGGTGCAATGATTAGCAAGGCTTCATGATACATAGCCCACTTCAGCCAGCCAGCCACACCATCTTGCTGCCATGCCATCCCTGTCATTCTCCTTCTCATGCTCTAGGAACAGTAATCAAATCAAAACTGGAATTACTCCTGAAAAGGGTCCTTCGACAATGGAATGCCCTCTGCCTCCACTCACCATCCCTTGGAACGTCACTCTTTCCTGGTCACCACTCCCTTCCGTGTGCTCTCTCCTAGGAGGCACAAGCTCTGTGAGGGCAGAGACTGCCTCACTCTTGTATTTGTATTCCCAGTGCCTAGCACAGTGCTGCACATAATGAATAGATGCCCTTTTTTGGATTGATCCATTCATTTATTTGAAGAAGGCACAACTTTCATTGATGCAGTTTACAACCCCATCCCCAGCTCAGTGTCCTGAGTGATTCTTGTCCATCCTCCCATGAACCCTCTACAGAGAGTATTTTGTGTCTACCTAGTGCAATGGAAACTAGGGCTCTTACTATTTCATGAATAGTTTGACACTCGAGCTGTCCCTTGCCCTAAATGAGCAGCTCACTCCCCTTCCTGCTCATGTCTGACCATTCCTTCTTGTGCTTCAGTTCCCATTTGTGATGAACAGTGGCCTGGGTAGATCCACCAGTCATGTCCTCTTCTAGGTCACTCTCCATTTTGGTCTTTAGCTAATCATGGTGTACACAGCCAGATGACATCACTAGAAGAATTTGTTCTTGTTTCTATTTTTTTCTTTGGGTTCTCTTCTACATTTGTGATCTTGTCGGTGTACAGATGATTGGCAACTCGTCTTTAACTTAGGGAAGAAGTCGAATCAAATTCAGTGGCATCCGACTCTTCATGACCCCTTGTGGGGTTTTCTTGGCAAGGATCCTGGAGTGCTTTGTCATGTCCTTTTCTAGCTCACTTTACAGACAAAGAAACTGAGGAAAACAGGGTTAAGTTACTGAATGACTTGTGAATGTCTACAGAGAAAGAACTGATGAAAAGAAATAATCATAAAACAGTTGTATACATATATGTATCTTTTTGTCAGATGATGCCTTCTCTAGTGTGGGGAGGAGAGAAAGGGTAGGAATTTTAATACAACAAACAAATTAATTGATTTAAAAAAAATAAGCAGACTCCAATGCAAGGTACTGGATACAGGGTCCTGGGGTACTGAAAAGTTAAATCATTTGCCTGGGGTCACACACCTAGCATGTGTCAACAGACAGAACTGGCCCATGGGTCTTCCTGACTCCAAGGCCATACCTTTATCCAGTAGGCCACACTGCTTCTGTATCAGGATAGGGTTGGTTTTAAAAGAGATATAGGAAAATTATTTTTTTAATTGAAGTTTATAGAATGTTTTAAGGTTTGCAAAGTGCTTTATATTTTTTTGTGGTTGTTCAGTCATTTCAGTTATGTCCAACTCTTTGTGACCCCATTTGGGGTTTTCTTGGCAAAGAGATTGGAGTGGTTTGCCATTTCCTTCTCAAGCTCATTTTACAGATGAGAAAACTGGGGCAAACAGTGTTAAATGCCTTGCCCAGGATTCCATAGCCAAATTTGAATTCAGGTCTACCTGACTCCAAATCCAGCCCAATAATATATACAATATCTTGTACCTCAGTGATATCAGACTCCAATAGGAACAGGAGCCACTGTACTATATATAAGAATCCTCAGAGGCCTCATATTGACTTAGAAAACCACACGTGTTTATAAATTTTTTTATTAATATATCAACAGTGAAACTACAGATAGAATTACATTTTAATCTCGTTTGGGCCTCACTAGGGAATGATATGGATTGCAGGCATGTTTGACACTTCTGCTGGATCTGTCTCTTCTTGATAATTAGATTAAGGGGAAAGAAAGACTGACAGAAGCAGTTGAGTCACAAAAACAGAGATAGAGAAACATAGAGAAACAAAGAGATAGAGACAGCGAAAGTACACACGTGGAAGATATACATTCTCCCAAGGGAAATACAACCATTGTCTCCAGAGATTATTTGCCATAGGCTGGAAATAATGTGGGGGGCAAGAGAAATAGAAGCCTCTATCCTTTGACATTCCTCTCTTGCTTTTTCTGCTTGCTCCAGTGTTTGGTTGGTGGAGGTCTTTCTTCTTTATTAGAAGAGGTAAGAAATGCATATTTGGTCTTCAGGCTCAAACAGAGAGGAAGAAGGACAGACAGAGAGACAGACAAAGAGAGAAAATAGAGAGATGGAGAGAAAGAGATATAGATAGACAGAAAAGAGAGACATAGAGACAGAAGAGAGACAGAGTCAGAGACAGTAAGACAAAAACAAAGCCAGAGAGAGTCAGAAAGATAGAGAGAGAGATAGACAGGAGAGAGAG
>NW_025356483.1:0-6434 GCF_016433145.1 Gracilinanus agilis | reverse complement strand
TTGTGGAGTGTTGAGTAAGAGAATTTGTTAGCTGACAAGAGCAAGGCTGGGCAGAGTGACAGCATGGTGACGTGGGCAGGGGGCTAGTTTTGCAGTGAGGAATTAGGCTATCAAGAGGCTCTCTGCTAGGTGTAAAGGAGTAGTATATTACTGTGGAAAGCCACTGGATGAAGTAAAACCAACCGCATAGGAGATGAGCTGCTATTGACTGGGCACACTTGACCATGCCCTTTTAGATTTGCATAAAATAGTAACCCAGAGGTCAGGGATTCCCAGCACATGGTGGCAGAGAAAAAGAAGTGGAGACCTTAGAAGCAGAGCCAACTGCGGCCCAGGGGTAATAGGTAAAAGGAGAAAGAAGGAGGACTGGAAAACCATCATCCCTACAGGCATCTCAGAGTAGAAGACTTGGGCTCAAGCTACCAGTTGGACTCACCTCCTCAAGGACTGAGGGAAGGTATAGGAAAAGGCTCACTCTTTCCCCCACTTCCTCTTTCAGTGCCAGACCATTAATAGACACGGTCACATACTCAGTTCAAATCTTTACCCAAATGTTTTTGGTAACCTCACTTTTTGCCTCAAACACAGAGGCCAGGACATAGCTAGAGAGCTGAATATAAATTTAAATTAAGGCAGAAATGACTCAGCCTAAATAGTAGGAAATTTCCTACATGGGGAGCTGACCAATTGTGATTTTATTTCTAACTTCTTATTTAATAATAAACTTTCTAAGGCAGCCGAGAACGGAACCAAGAAAACCAGAGGGGCCACTGCATTGTCCCTAGGCTAGAAAAGTGAACTAATTATTTTATCTGAGTGTGGCTGGCTAAATCTCGAGACACAGAAGGTAAGGAACAGAAGGCTGAGACTGCTATTCACCAGCAAATTGTACCCTCTACAGTGACACCTGTGTCCTCTTGCAACAAGAGGAAAATAGGATCGGTCTCCTTTACATGTCATAATCTGGGAGATGCTAGAAATGTATTTTTGATCTTTAGTTTTGCTCTCTGACATGGGGTTACCTTTAAAGCTCAACATTTGGCTTTGAGTGAATGTATTACAAATTTCTGGATAGAAAAGAGTATCCAGGATGAAGTCCAATCTTTCAAGTTTTCACTTTCTCCAACTCATTTTCCTCATCTCTGTCCTTGAGTTCACAACTCTCTTCAAGTAATGGGAGTATGTCAGAGTTGGAGAGGACCTTGGACAACATTGAGAACAATCCCTTCTTTTCATAGATCAAAAAAAGGAAGCCCAGATAAATGAGATGACTTGTCTACAGTGGCTCAGTGAATTAATGTAAGAGGTTCTTTCTTTTTCTTTTCCTAGTCCACACCTTCATGCATGTTTTTCCCTATGTCTGGACCTTATTTATTAGCTCACGATTTATTTTGGTAGATTACTCCCAGTCTATTGTTAACAAAAGTCTTAAAAAATAGATGAGCATGGCTGCTCTGATCTATGTGCTCATTTTAGTTGTTGAAATTGAAATTTAATTGTTTAATTAGTTGTTGAAATTGAAAAATAAATTGAAAATTTAGACATTGAAAAAAAAGCAGTCCATTTATAAACAATTGTATATACCTCCATCTTGCTTAGTCTCACTATTGGAATGGGCAGTCTAGCACCAACTCCAAGTTCAAACATAGCCTCTCACTTAAAAACAATCTTCAAAAGCTATGTCCAGAGGCAGACAATCATGATGAAGAGGCAACTCTTCCCTCGGGGTTGTTGGAGAAACTTTTTTTTTAATTCTTCACTTTGAAAATTTATCAATCTCTTTAGTTTTGACATTAACATTATTTCCACATATATCCCTTCCCACGCCTGTTCCTGGAGAGCCATTGCTTGTAACAAAGCAAACTAGAAAGAAGGAAAAGGTGTTTCAAGAAAACACATCTGAAAACTTGACTACTCTCAGCAATGCACTGATCTGGGACAATCCTGAAGGACTTATGACAGGGAATGCTATCCACCTCCAGAGAAAGAACTGTTGGAGTGGTCTTTCCCATCAGTGTATTTATGTTTTTATTTTGGGGTTTTGGTTATGTTTGACTTTGCTCTTAAAAATGACCAATATGGAAGTGTGTTTTGAATTGACAATAAAAAGTGAAAAGAAAAATAAAGGCAGTGCATCAACTCAGTTGGGCAGCATATGCAATGTTCTACATCCTGGCTTCCATTTTCAAGAAAAAAGAGAGAAATTTGTTTACTTATCTCTTTTAAGCCAATCTTTATCATTGTAATTGCATAGCTTTTGGTTTCTTTTCTTTTTGTTTTTTTATTCTTTCTGTGTACCTTGTTGGAATTATCAAACATATTGTTTTCCTGGTTCTGATTACTTCACTCTGTATTGGTTCATATATCTTCCCATGCTCCTCTTTAGTCTTTATTAATTATTTTAAAAATGGAATTTATTTTATATGCCTTTATAATCTATTATTTTTACTGTCCCCTAACAGAAAAAGAACACTAAAACCATCATTATAAACATGCACAGTCTAGTGAAACAGATACTCACATTAGTCATAGCTAAAAATGTATGTTTTTCTCTACATTTTAAGCTCATCACTTCTTATTATTTCTTATGATGCAATAATTTTATTTATTTCTCACTTTAACAAAGACAGAAGTCAATTTTCTATTTCAAGTACTTGATTTCCTTGCCTATCTAGGACCAAATAGAAGGAGGAAATTCCTGATGTATAGTAGATGCTTAATAAATGCTTAATGACTTGACTGAGTGATTTGAATTTTCTAAAAAGTACTTTACCCAATCCCAAACTACGAACATTAAAATCCTTTCAGAATTGACTTTCCTGTAGGATAAAAGAAAAGGGCTAATTACAGACTTGTGTCTACAGTAGAAGGAGAATGATTTATGTTTTCATCACCCAACGGAGCAGGCAAATTACAAATATGTTGTTTTTATGCCTTCCAGGTTATTTTTCCACCAAAGAGGTGGGTGGACAGAACCTCTTTTTGAAGTTAAACATCTTGCCCAGATAAGCAGCCCTACAGTGCATCCAATCAAAGTAATAAAAAGATAAACTCCTTTATTAAATCTTCTTTATCACTATATTGGGCTTCAATAGCGTGATCTAATTAAAGACACATATGAACTGCTTTTCATCTGAAGGCTACTTCAAGGACTTTCATTATTAAAGGGTTTACTCAGAAATAAACCCTTGGCTGTGGACCTTCAAGTTTCCCAGGGGTGCCTTCTTCCTGTTTTGCTCTAATCATTATGGATATCTTGACTGCCCCTTTATGGCTTAATCATGATTATTCCTTCTCATCTTGAAAGTCCTTTAAAAGCATGAATGTAATCATTCCTTACATTGTCATCATGGACCAGGTTCAAGTCAGTGGTCTAGTCCTTTCCTAGGTAGTGAAACTGACAATAGCATTTAAGTCTGCCCATGTGGCAAGGTGGATAAAAGAAAACAAATGAACAAAATCTAATCAACTTTTTATGATGCTTTAAAAAAGTTTTGACTGAGTCAAAGTGGTAGAATAGACTAGACATTTTGCACTTGTGTGGATCTAGGCTTAATGACTTCCTCTAAATCCCAGGAGGAAAGTCCTTCATTAGAGATAAATTTCGGTGGATTATTGCTAAGCCCAAGCCTAAATGGTGAATATGATCAATTTGTCCTATATTGGAGGGGATATCAGGAGGGAGTGGGAATGTATGTCCATTGTATATAATTTTTGTCTGTGAAGCCCTCCTCTTCTATTCCCATTGCTTCTGGTCATCACATTTATGTAAATCATAATGGTAATATTGATAGTAATAATAGCATTTATATAGGACTTTGAGGTTTGCAAAGTATTTGCTTTTGTCATTTTATTTGATTCTCATAACAACTTGTTGAGGAAGGTGCTACTAACATCTTCATTTTACAGATGATGAAATTGAGGCATGAGAGAGTTTAAATATCTTGCCCTGAATCACACAGCTTAGTAGCAGCTGAGATAATTTTCACTTGAAGGTCTACTCCAAGTCCTTCACTTGATCTTCTGCGGTACCTAGATCAGTTCAACTTCATGTAAACCACCCTTCTCAAACATCTGGTCCACTGCATAAAATTCAGTGATCCTCATTACCTCCTATCCATACCACATAACCATAGTTTTTTTGGGACAAACAAAATCATAAATCTCCACATTATCACATTATATTTTTATTTTCTTCCATATTTTTTCTTTTTAAAAAATTTTTTTAATTTTAATTTTGAATATTTTCCCATAGTTACATGTTTCATATTCTTTCCCTCTCCCCTAAATCCCCCTCCCCCCACAGCCGATGCACAATTCCACTGGGTTTTACATGTATCATTGATTAAGAGCTAATTCCATATTATTGATAGTTCTTCCATATTTTTGAATGCCTTCTTTATACATGCTTTTGAGGATCCCTGATTTCATTTATGGGTAGTCTCTTCCCAATGCAGGTCATGACCTCTCTGCAGTTTTGTAGATGGTTTAAATTTTTTAAAAAGTTTGATATCCTTTGGTTTTACATTACCTTAATTTCTAAACACATGCTTGCCTCTCTCCTTTTCAGAAAGCCGTCCCTCATAACAAAGAATAAAAAGGAGAAAAAATCAATTTAAGAAAAGTAACCAACATGTTAACTGAGACTGATAGTATATGTAATGTTCTGTCTATAGCTTTCCATCTTGGTATAAAAGGGAGGGAAGGAGATACATTTTCTCCTCTCTTCTTTGAACCAAGCTTGATCATCATACTTATGTGACATTCAGTTCCTTGGTTTATTTATTTTTTCAATTTATACTGATCCCATGACTTCTTTCTTTCTTAGGTCACTTTCTATTATACCACTCTACCTCTTTACCTACCTTGCCTCTCTCCATATCTGTCTCTTTGTCTCTGTATTGCTATTTCATGATGAGGGAGGAAGTTAGACTATAGAATTAAGAAGAGAGTGAAATGAAATAGACACACTGCTACCAAAGGCTTGAGAGCAGGATGATAGTGGGAATGGATGGACCAAATTTTTTGAGGTTGGTGAAAAATAGGCATGCTTGTAAGCAATAGGGAAGCAGTCAGTATGTAGGGAGAGGCTGAAGATAACTGAGAGAGTGGGGATGGTAAGAGGAGGTCGTCTACTGGAGAAGGGATGGAATGAGATCACTTGTACATGTAGAAAGGTTAGCTTTGGCAAGGAGAGGGATACCTCAATATGTGAGATGGATAAAGGAGGAAGGTGATAATTGCAGAAGGTAAATGGGTGATGTGGGACAAGGAGGAGGGAAGAAGAGGGAGCTCTCAGTGAAGAGCTTTAATTTTTCGGTTAAAAAGGAGATAAAGTTCTCAGCTGAGATGCTGGAAGGAGAGGGACAGCCATGGGAGTCTGGAGAATGGATCAAAAGGTTTGGAGGAGCTGTTTTGGTGAGAGGGATCTCTCCCTCTATCTGTATGCATTAATTTATTCATTTCCCATTCAAATTTAGTTTTGACCTGCCCAACTCTGTAGTTTCAGTTTTGAATAGAATGGAGATTGCCAGTCAAAATGAATCAGATTGAAAGGAGGTGATTATTAGGTAATAGAAACAATTAAATGGAATAAAAAAAATGCCAGTTGTGACCCATGCCAGAACTTGAATTCCTGGTTCAAAAGGTGAAGCACTGGGGCCCAGGCTTACTGTCCTACTTACCTATGTTATCTGACAGATAAACTTTCCATCAGCAAGTTCACTTGGAGCTAAACCCACAGAATCTCAAACTATCGAGGGCTCTTTTTCATCTTGTTAAAGACAGTTTAACAGTGAGGTTCCTTTCTGGAATTGTGCAGTCTGCCTTAATATGTTTTATTTTCTTCCATTTTTATAATTTTTATGGGCTTTCTGCTCTAGTTTTAGGAGAATTTGTGATCAATTTTAAATTAAAGTTTATTTTAATTTTAGTGACATTTTCACAACTAATTTGAACTTAGGTCTCTCTTTAGAGAAATATTTATACAGAAATAAAATCAAGTTGCGTGGTATAAATGCCATGCCATTAAACTATGTAAATAGCAGCCAAGATGTTTAATTGAATATAAAACACTAGTAAAATGTAAACATCATTTTTTGTTCCAGTTACTGTGAGCCAAATGAACAGAGTTAATTGATAGTGGAAGTCACTGTTTGTAGCAGGGCCCAATAACTTGGGTGTCTGGAATCCTTTTGGTAATCACTGTACCCTTCGATATCATTCAGTCCATTTCTAGAAACACAACCACTGTTGTCATTCCTTGCTGAATGGACACTTTAATAACTGCTCCCTCACTGAGCGATGCCCTTTCATTGCCCAAGTAATTCTTTAATTCCAATTAGTCATCCATGGAAGTAGAATTTAATTTTTCAGGCTCTATGGGAAGATATAGTAAAGTGATGCCCTATTAAGACATTTCTTAGTTCTTCTTC
>NW_025356482.1:0-7405 GCF_016433145.1 Gracilinanus agilis | reverse complement strand
AAAAAACTGGAAAATGAGGGTATGTCCTTCAATTGGGGAATGGCTGAACAAATTGTGGTATATGCTGGTGATGGAATACTATTGTGCTCAAAGGAATAATAAACTGGAGGAATTCCATGTGAACTGGAAAGACCTCCAGGAACTGATGCAGAGTGAAAGAAGCAGAGCCAGAAGAACACTGTATACAGAGACGAATACACTGTGGTAAAATTGAATGTAATGGACTTCTGTACTAGCAGCAATGCAATGACCCAGGACAATTCTGAGGGACTTATGGAAAAGAACACTGCCCATATTCAGAGGAAGAACTGCAGGAGTGGAAACACAGAGGAAGGACAACTGCTTGAACACATGGGTGGAGGCAGACATGATTGGGGATGTAGACTCGAAACTACCACACCAATGCAAGTATCAACAATTTGGAAATAGGTCTTGATCAATGACACATGTTAAAACCAGTGGAAATACGCATCAGCCATGCGGGGGAGGTAGCTCGGGGGGTGAAGGGGAAAGTAAGAGCATGAATTATGTAACCATGTTAACTTTTCTAAAAAATAAATATTAATAAATGTTTTTTTTAAAAATGGGGAAAAAATACCTTGTAATTTGCCTATTGATTTTAAGAATTTGCCAATCACCTACTTTGCAACTCTTGCTCAAGGAAGAATCAGTATTACCATTGCTATGAAAAAAGGTTATAACAGATTATCACCCTGTGACTCCATTTGTGAGTCCTGAGACTATTTAGATCAATATTCTCTTCCTTGGCTACCATTCACCAATATATGTTGTTACCTCTGCCTCTTCTTCCTGATCCAATTCCCATTCCTCCTCTCCCATCTACCTCCCAATTTGGAAGTTACCTCTTTGAATCCTAAATGTTCAGTTCAGAAATTTCAACTATGAGTTCATATTTTACCTATCTCAATTTGCCCTTCTTTAGCAGCCGGTCCTCCAGGAACAATGGATTTCACATATATGCCTCCATAGCGCACACTAGTGTTAATACCACCCTGAAAAAAAAAACCAGCAAACACACCATTTGTCAATTTCAGTATGAAAAAAGCAAGATATGTGTCCTGGCAAAAAAGTTTAATTTATATGTAGCTTAGTAACAAATGTAGTACTCTGTGAAACACAAATGCATATTATAAAAAACTTTCATAGAAATGCATTGAAGGAAGAAACAATTCTAATGTGGATATAACCCCTTGTCAAAGTAAGTCAGACCTTAACATTTCAGGAACCATTTTATAAACAAGTTTTCTCAAAGCACATCAGTTACTTTGAAGTTCAAGGTAATCACTATACTTTAAGAATCACTTCAAATTTCCTACTTTGTAAAATGAGGGGATTAGACTAGACAATCCATCAATTAAATAAGATTTCATTACAGTTAATATGTGCTAGACAAAACAGAAATGTAAAAGTTAGGCTGCCCCTGCCTCAGGGAAATTTCATTCTACTGGGAGTTATAACATGTGCTGGTAAGTGGCAGCTAGGTGGCACGGTGGATAGAGTCAAGCCTAGAGTCAGGAAGATTCATCTTCCTTAGTTAAGTCTGATCACAGACACTTACTAGCTGTGTGGCTTGGCAAGTCACTTAACCTCATTTGCCTCAGTTTCCTAATCTATGAAATGGGCAGGAGAAGGAAATGGCAAACATCTCTAGGATCTCTGCCAAGAAAATCCCAAATAAGATCAAGAAGAGTCAAACATGACTAAAACAACAGTAAGCCAAAGAATGGAGTACTGATCTAGCTAGTTTTCAGAGATCATACTCATTTGATTATTCTTCCTGAGTTGGAAAGGCAAGTGGGTAATGTTTATACCAGTAGGGTAGGAGGTAAAAAGTTTGAACTTTCTAGACCCAGGAGAAAGAATGGATAGTTCAGTGAGATGATGCACAGTCCCTGACACTAAGGCTAGGTCTACAGATCCTATCTTGCCTGGTGATCTCATCAGGTCCCCTGGGTTCAATTATCATCTCTATGCAGATGATTCCCAGATGTATATATTTAGCCTTTGTGTCTCTCCTGAACTCTGGTCCCACACCACCAACTGTCTTGAACTAAATGTGCCATCTCCCACTTGTCATGCCCCTAAGAAAACTCACTTCTCCCCCTAAATCTGCTCCCCAAACTTGCTATTTCTATGAGGGTATCACTCTCCTCCCAATCTCAGTATCAGCCTTAACTCCTCATTCCAATTCAACCCACTTATCTAATATGTTATCCAATCTGGTTGTTCCTTCCTTCACCATGCTGTCTCCTCTACATTCCCTTTCTCTCCACCCACAATAGCTGCCACCTTGGTACATCATCTCTTATTTGGACTATTGCAATAGCTTTCCTATTGCTTTCCCTCCCTCATGTTTCTTCTCAATCCAATCCATCATCTATTCAGCTAATAAAGCAATTTTCCTAAGGCAAGATCTGACCATGTTATCCTTGACTTGATGAATTTCAGTGGCTCCCTATTAACTCCAGGGTCAAAAATTAATTCCTCTATCTGGCATTTAAAGTCCTTCATATTTTAGCACCTTACTAAATTTCCAGGCTTCTTATCCTCCCCAAACCTGGGACGCTCTAATACCTAGCATTTATACAACCCTTCAAGGTTCACATTGTTTTAAAAAATACACTTACCTTCTGTCTCAGTATCAATAAGATAGAAGAGCGGTAAGGGCTAGGCAATCAGGGTAAAGTGACTTGTCCAGAGTTACATAGCTAGGAAGTATCTGAGGTCAAATTTGAACCCAGGTCCTCCCGTATCCAAGCCTGGCATCCTATTCACTGTGCTACCCAGCTGCCCCATTAATTATTTACATAGATTTCTACAAATATTATCTTATTCTCACAGCAGCCTTGGACATGGGTCCATTATTACCCCTATTTCACTAATGAGGAAACCGAGGCAGGCAGAGGTTAAATGTCATGCTCACAGTTACATGGCTATTAAGAGTCTAAAATTTGATTTAAACTCTCATCTTTCTGACTCCAGATCTGACACTCTATCCATTGAACCTCCTAGTTGTCTCTATCTTCTCTTCTTTCCCTGGCTTTCTTCAAGTCACAATTCAAATCCCACCTTCTATAGTAAGTCTTTCTTAGTCCATCCTACTACCAGTATCATTCCTCTGAGATTACTTTCCATCTACTCTGTATATAACTTATATGTACAACCTAATTACATGCTATTTTCCCCTATTAGGATGTGAGCTCTCTGAGAGCAAGGGAAGCTTTTTTTTGACTTTTTAGTTCCCAGAACTTAGCACAATGCCTGGAACACAGGAAGTCTTCAATATGTGTTTGTTGGCTGATTGACTGACTGGGATATTTTTAAATATTATTATGCTAGGCTAGAAACAATTAATATTGAACTATAATAAGCAGTGCTTTGGCATCTTTTTCAGGCTGGATTGTCAAAGCTGACTTATTACCCAGATGCACCTTGTTAAGCAAGAAAGCGAGCAAGATGGAGTAGGGAAGTATGCAAAGCATTTGCCTATTGCACCCCAATACTAAGAGTTTTTACTGTTGAGCTAACAGCAAATCAGTCATTTTGCCCCTTCTGGGAGCTGAGACTTGGCTGACTTTCTCCATCTGATCTTTACACTCGATGTAATTAATGGAAAGTGCTCTGAATTTGTAATCAGATGATGTGGGTTCAAATCTCCTTACAAGCTGCGTGACTAGACAAGTTGATTCATTGTGTTGGGTCTTTTTCCTCAGGTGCAAAGAGGGAGTTGAAATATGTGGCTTCTAACATTCCATTCAGCTCTAAATCCGATGTGTCTATGGAAAAAATGTTCTTCAGCATCCCATGGGGTAAGCATTTCATCCCTTCACCTGTTGACTTTATAAAGTCTATTGTCAAATACTTAACAGTCACACTGATTCCGAAGGTCCCATTTTCCTTAACCAATTCCACGCAGTAGGTTTGGCTGGTGTCGATTTTTGCAGGTGGTGAAGGGGAGGTGGAGTCGATATCCTGTACAGAGCAAGAATGGGAAACAATCAGGATAATTGGTTCCATTTATGCAGCTGGTTGAGTGATGTATCTTTAACCTCTTACCACAGGAGACTCCAGCAATGTCTGATAATGCCACACATCCAGAAAAACACTGGAAAATAGGCAGCAAATTCCCAGGATCTGAGGGGTTTTTGCATGACTCCAACTACTCAGCTATTAGAGTGAAGCATTCCATTTTTATCTGGCTCCTTGACACTGGACACACACAGCCTAGACCAGTGTTCTTGAGCAGTAAGGAATATTGAGGAGCTGCTTCACCAGTCCATAGCTATGGTATTGGGAATGGATCTCTGATTTTGTATTCTTTTAATTTTTTTTCTACTATGGTCAGACAGAAATTCTCTAGGGAAACAGAGGACCCCATCAACAACAGAGAAAGAAAATACAAACCCTCATCTTGTGCTACGCCTGATACTTCTGGCAACACTGGGGGTTGTTGTCCAATGCTTTTGTATGAATTACTTTTTGCCATTGAATATGCCCTTTCTTTTGGGAAGTAGCATGGCAGAGGGGATAAATTGGTGGCCTTGGAGTCAAGAAGAACTGAGTTCAAGTCCTGCCTCTGATACCAGGTATGGGGCTATGGGTGAGTCATCTAACCTCTCACCTCCACCCCAAACCAATCATCCCCTAAAGATACTAGTTACAGAGGAAGTGCTAATCTGCATTGTTGAAGGAAGCTTTCACACCAGGAGTTCCCTACACTGATTAAAATCTCATGTCCAGAAAACCCAACACCCCCCCCAAAAAAAAAAAACAATAGCCATATGGAAGACTTTCAGAGCAGATCCTTTCCTTTCTTAATGCTACCCATAGTGTGGCATCGATATATAGATTTCCTCAAGATACTCTCCAGACAGTGCTCCCACTTGGCATGGAACAAGAGCCCTTCTGGGTTTGCTCTGTGCAATTCAGTTCACTAAATATCAATGTCATAGCTCTTGAAGGTCCCCAGTATCTCCTTGGGTCACAAGAAGCTCTCCTGGATGGGCAGGTAGCTCCAGATCCAGGAAAGCTCTCAGCCAGTCTAGCCTGATCTTCTCTTGACCCAAGCAAGCATCCCTTCTCTGTCTAAATGTCTCATTTGCATCTGTATTATCTTATAAGATGCTGCCCCTCATCTAACCCATTACCTCTCACTCCAGAGAAGGGAATGAAGACAAAAGTACAAAAATCCAGCAAGAGAATCAGTGTGGTTCAGTGGACGAATCAGAGTTCTAGAATATAAGGTATGCCCAGGTTTTCTGACTTTTACATGGCCATGGTAGGAAATCCATGAGACGGGATAACTCATAAATGAAAAACAACAGACCTCTGTTAAGAACAAATATGATATGAGATCTCATCACTGTGGTTGTATCCCTGTCCTGACTCAAAATCCCTTCCCTTCCACATTTCATTCCATGTGATTCTTCCCTTTGGTTTCTCCTCAAAATCTTCCCTTTTTTGACCAAGCCTGTGATTTCACCGGAATAGATCAAAGAACTACCTCCCTCTGCCAATATAGATCAGCACCTGAATCTTGCCTGGCACATTAAGAGATTAAATAACTGGCCCACAGTCATACAGCCAGTATACCTCTGGGAGGAGACACCTACTCAATTCTTCCTAATGGATTATCATTATAATAATAACAGTATATATTTATATATCACTCTGAGATTTGCAAAGTGTTTTAGAAATCTTATCTTATTTTATCCTCACAACTTTGGGAGGGAGGTAATATCATTATCCCTTTTTTAGAGGTGAGGAAACTGAGACAAATAGAGATTAAGTGACTTGCCCAGAGCCCTACAGCCAGTAAGTGCCTGAGAGCAGACTTGAACTAAAGATTCCAAACCTGCCTCTCTCAATCCTCCTTAAAGGGAAATAAATATTAAAAATAAGCCTTGCAGGACCTATGACATTTCCTTCGCTATATTTCTTTGTTTTAACAGGCTGACAGGCTACAATTTATAGCTTTTCATTTGCAACCAGTCTCAGGTGGTAATTACCTCCAAGTGGAGTCCGCCAGCTGATGGAGTTGGAAGCTGAGGTTGGCCCAGGTTGGGCACCAAGCTCTGAGAAAGCATTGCCTGGAGCTCATCAATATTTATGTTTTGCTCTTTGCTGTATGATGAACAGCTCCTTTGAAGGCTCTTTCTCCCACTGGCTGCAGGAGAGACCTCAGACCTGGCAGGGCTGTGTTTTCTCTGACGGTTCATTCCCTCTGTGGATGCTGTCTCACAGACTTCTACAAAAACAAGCCAACAATCAATTGCCAGCCCCTGGAGAGCAAGCAAAAATCTATATGTACATATGTAGAAATAGGTATACATCTTTGTCTTTCTATCAGACGTGCCCTTTTTAGGTGCTTTGGAGTTATGGGTGTCAGTAGCTCCTGAACGATATAATCATTCACTGATTTTTTTTTTAATTCTTTGGCAGGGAAGGACTGCAGAGGAGGCAGGAGGTGCAATTACACAACCTCCCTAGATAAATGAATGTTATGTTTAGAAAACAGCGACTGGAATTATGGATTCATTTTTAAAAAAAAACTAAAATTATGTTATTGCTAAGCCCAGATTAGCCGAGAAGCCAGTATTATATAGTCAATGGCACGTGAGACTGGAAATTCGGAGACTTACTCAAATGAGAATGTCTGATGTGCCATCTGGAAGGTCTAGGGTCACATCCATTCTCTAACACTTAATAGATGTCCTCCAGGAGTGACTCACTTAACCTCACCAACCCTCAGTTTTCCTATCTATTAAATGGTTAGCTTGATAACTTTCAAGCAATTAAATCTGTCCCTAAGTTAAAATGGGCTGCCTTGAGAAGTACAAGGTCCCTCCTTATGATCTTCAAAACTAAATGACCTGGGCAGCTGGGTAGCTCAGTGGATTGAGAGCCAGGCCTAGAGACGGGAGGTCCTAGGTTCAAATCCGGCCTCAGACACTTCCCAGCTGGGTGACCCTGGGCAAGTCACTTGACCCCCATTGCCTACCCTTACCACTCTTCCACCTATGAGTCAATACACAGAAGTTAAGGGTTTAAAAAAAAAAAAAAACTAAATGACCACCTGATTTGATATATTAGCGTGGGGGAGTCCTTTCATGTACGGGTTGGACTACTCCTCCAATTCCCAAATTCTGTGATTTTGGGAAACAAGTATAATACTGTCAGTATTATTTATTTTACAGGCTTTTAAAAAATTGAATGAGATGAAGTATATAAATGTTATGTCAATTTTAGTGGTTTATATATACACAAGATAGTCTAAGATTTTTAGTTTAATAGTTTTATTTTTATTTTATTTGTTTTATTTATTTATTTTATATTAGGCATTATATATTTATTTTGTATTTTACTTGTTATATTAGCTTTAATA
>NW_025356481.1:0-3000 GCF_016433145.1 Gracilinanus agilis | reverse complement strand
TTCCTCCTCTCCTCTCACCTCACTCTGCTCTGGCTCTCTTCCTTTCTTTTTCCTCTTCCCCCTCCCTTGCTCCTCTCTCTTCCTCCTCCTCTCATATACCCTCAGAGCTGAATAGGACTCAGATGCCATCTAGTTGAACCCATCCCTAAGCAGGAATCCCCTCTATAACATCCAGGCTCCAGTTGAAGTTCTCCAGTGATGGGGAGCTCCTTCCTCAAATCCCTTCCTTCCAGGCCACCAATCCATTCCCCTGGCGGCCAGTTCCAACGTCTGGGAAGTTTTTCTTTGTAATCAAACATAAATCTAGGCCCCCCCCCCCACACACACTCCCCCAGGCCTCTGGCTGCATTGCCCCGGGGCCAAGTAAAACTGGTCTAACCCCACTTCCCCTTCAAAGAAGCCTGCTGTTAAGTAGTCATCAGATAACTGACATTTCCATGGCTTTAAGGTTGGAAAAGTGCTCCACAAACATTATCTCCTTTGATCTCGAGAGTCTGGGAAGTAGACACAGCAGCAGGTGCAAATGGAGAAACTGAGGTTCCCAGGGATTGGTGCTCTTATTTTTATTAGCACCGCGTGATCTTATCAGTGAGGAAACTTTCCCTGCCAATTCAGGGGAGCACTTTCTCTGCATCTTAGTCACAGAAAGTTGTTTGAGACCCTGAGAAGTTACTTGACTGATCTAGGGTCATACAGCCAGTTGGAGGTGGGAGTGGCCTCCAGGTCATCCAGATTCTGAGGTTAGCTCTCATCCACTAGACTTCATCAAAGTTGCCATCATTTCATTAATAGTTATGTTGCAATTTATTTATGGTAATATTTGCTGAAACAGTAGAGCTACGCTGATTAGCCGGGTGACTTTGGGCAAGTCACTTGACCCTGCTTACCTCAGTTTCTTCATCTGTAAAATGAGCTGGAGAAGAGGGAAATGGCAAACCACTCTAGCATGCTTGGCAAGAAAACCCCAAATGGGGTCATGAAGTGTCAGATATGATTGAAATGAATGAAGAAGAATGATATTACGAGGGTAGACTAACAGATGACTAATAACAGACATTCCCATGCTCATGCCAATGAGTCAAAAAGCATTTATTGAGGATCTACTATGTGCCAGGCAATGTGTTAAGGATCCAGGGATATACAGACAGTCCTTGTCCTCAAGGAGCTTCTGTCTGGGGATACAAGGGGTAGATATAGAAGAAACAGAGTGAGAGAATAGGTGCAAAATGGTGTTCTTGGGAAGAAGGGGGAAGCAGAGGGTGTGGGGCATCAGAAAAAGCTTTAAAGCGAAGGTGGTGCTTGAAAGAAAGCAGAAATTCCAACAGATACAGGTGAGGAGGGAGTACATTCTAGGCATATGGGACAAACAGTGAGAAAGCTTTGCTTAAGAGGAACATCGAGTACAGTGGGGCTGGATCAAGTGCCATGCTTGGCATCATCTTCCTGTGTTCAAATCTGGGCTCAGACACTTCTTAGCTATGTGACCCTGGACAAGTCACTTAACCCTGTATCCCTCTGTAAAAGGAGCTGCAGAAGGAAATGGTAAGGCACTCCAGGATCTTTGCCAAGAAAACCCCAAATGGGGCCACCAAAAGTCAGATACAACTGAAATGACTAAACAACAAATCTATCTCTTAGTGGAACCTCGGTTTGAATGAGCTCTTGGGGCCACTCCACCCCTGTGATTGATTTGTTTTGCTTTTGCAGTCCCCTAAACCTCTAGATCATTTCCGTGGTAACGTGTCTCATCCTGTACGCGTACAACTGATTTTTCAAACTCAAGTCATACTTTAGATTTCTGTTAAGTTTAATCCTATTAGATTCAGCCTATTGCTATTCTATCCCACCAATTTTTTCCCCCTTTTTTCTTTCTTGATTCTGGGATCTGAGATGTTAGCCATCTCTGGTTAGCACTGTGTCATCGGAAAAAAGCCATGCCGACCATTACAGGGCCAAGGACAAGCCCTCCTGTGATTCCAGCAACCTCTTCCCTCCAGGCGGACGCTTACCTGATAATCACCACCTTTTGGATCTGATCATTCAACCAATTGTGAATTCACTTAATTGTCATGTTGTCTAGTTCCTATCCTGACATCTTGTCCACTAGGGTAACACGAGAGACTGTTCAATGTGTCACTGGAATCCACATACACACCACATCTCTGACACTTCTTGTGCCAGTCTGAAACCTTGTCAAAAAAGGCAATGAAATGGAGCTGGCATTACTTATTCTTGAAAGCAGACTGTTTCCTGATGCTCCATGGTTCCCTTTGCAGGTGCCAACTTCCATACCTTCACCCGGATTTGAAGACAAGATGATGGGTTTTGGGGCTGAAGAATGCATCTTCTAAAAAAAAAAAAACCAAAGCTACATTTACCACTCTCTAGTCCTGCCACACTCTCTCCTCTACCCTTCTTTCCTCTTCACCTTCCTCCTTCTGTCTACCTCTAGTCTCCCTACCATATTTTTTCCCTCCTTTTGCCTTTCCCATCTTTTTTTTCTGTTTCTCATCTCAATCTTGTTTCTTCATTTTCTCTCTATTTTCTCTCCCGTCCCCCCAATCTCCCTTCCCTTATCCCCCATCTTTCCTTCCCTTCTCTCTGTCTTTTCTCTCCTATCCTTTATTTTCAGAAGTGTCCACCACAGGACCCTCTGGAGTGCAGCCTGAACCAGATTCAAATATAATTGAGAGATATTAAACAAAATACATAAACATAAGTAACTTTATATTTTAAAACTGTCAGTATGAGGTCCATGGGGGATCCTTATGTATGGATTAAAAGTACTCTTTCTGTTTGAGTTTCCCTTCCCTTCCCTATTTTCTTTCTGTCTTCTCTTCTTTCCCTTCTTTCCTCTCTCCTCTCCCTTCTTTCCTCTCTCCTCTCCCTTCTTTCCTCTCTCCTCTCCTTTTTCCTTCTCTAATTTCCTTTATCCCAGGTCCCTCTATTCCTTTCCTCTCTCTCCTCCCCTCCCCTCCCCTCCTCTCCCCTCCTCTCCTC
>NW_025356480.1:0-1166 GCF_016433145.1 Gracilinanus agilis | reverse complement strand
ATTAACTTAGAGAGCTAGAGAGACCCGGGGAGCCTTTCCCACTCACCCCACGTGGAAGAGAGAGGCTCCGCCCACCAGGATAGGTCAGCACTCCATTCACGTGCAAGAGAGGGGGCGTGGCACAGCAAACCCTAATTAAATACAAACCACTTAGGCAGCTATACAGAAGGCTAAAGGAATTGTGGGTAATACAGAAAGGAAGTTTGGGTAGTGTAGTTCCAGGCATTCAAGATTTTCCAACTATTCAGAGGGAAGAAAAAGAAAGAAAGAAGGAAGAAAGGAGGAAAAGAAAATCTGTATAAAGGGTGAAAAGAAAGAGGGACCTTTGGAAATAAAATATTTCATAGACTGGTAAAAATTGTCAACAGAGCATCAGACCTCTAATGACCCTTCTAACTCTGCAACTCTTTTGGAGTTCAATGTAGTGGTCATCAGGGAGCTAGTTGTGGTCATAGTTCACAGAGCACCAGGCCCTGAGTCAGGAAGACTCATCTTCATTAGTGCAAATCAAGCCTCAGTTACTTAGTAGCTCTGTGACCCTCGGAAAGTCACTTAACCCTGTTTGCCTCAGTTTACTCATCTGTCAAATGAGTTAGAGAAGGAAATGGTAAATTACTCTAGAATCTTTACCAAAAAAGCCCCAAATGGGGTCATGAAGAATTGGATAAGACTAAAAAAATGGCTAAACAAATAAGTAGTGGTGACCACAGAAGGTAATGCACTCTATCTCAGATGAGAGGCAGCAAATTATATTGGACTTGATATCAAGAAGACCAAGTATCCCATCTCTGATACTGGATATGTGACCATTGGTAAGTCACAAAAACCATCTAACTTTCCTCATATGTAAAATAAGGGGGCTGGGTCTGATGACTTTGGACATTTGATCTGAAATCAGGAATACTTTGGTTCAAATCCCGCCTCAAACATTTCCTGGCTCTGTGACACTGAGGAAGCCTGAGCAAGTCTTTCAATTCACTCTTTGTGCCTCTTTCCTCATGTGTCAAATGAGATTGATTTATTACTTATTGTCACGTAGGGTAACTCATCTCCCCTCCCCAGTAAAGTAAGTGGGGATGATATTATCTCTGGTCAGTAGAATTTTGACTATGAATGGGCCAGAGCTAATTCCATTTACACAAAACCCAGAAGAAAAACATAGGATT
>NW_025356479.1:0-2810 GCF_016433145.1 Gracilinanus agilis | reverse complement strand
CCCTTTCCTCTCCTCTCCTCTCCTCTCCTCTCCTCTGCTCTCCTCTCCTTCTCTCTTTTGTTTCTTACTTTTCTTTTCAGAGTCATACCGGTCTTGCCTCTTAGTCAAGGGTCTTCCAGAAAATTAAAGTCTATGTGTTATCTTCTATGCCTTCCCCTTCCCACTCACTGCCTTGGCTGGGTCAATAAGGTTGGTGCTCCTTTACTGTCCCTCCCTCTCCAAGGGTTGGATCTGGAGGTAATTCATTATGACAGAGGAGTGCTTTTCCCTTCCTGGATCTAGGCAGAGCTGCTTGGGGAGAAGTCAGGTTTCTTGATTGATCCCCTGCCAGCCAGCTGAGCAGACTGGCCTCCTCACAGCCATTCCCCCAGGCCATCCCATACAGCTGAGATGATTTGGGTCACAGGTCATAGACATGGAGGGGGCAGGGTTTAGTAGCCATCTAATCCAACTTGCCCATATTATAGACTAGGAAACTGAAGCCCTGAGGGACATCCGCTTCCAGACTCAGGGTGCTGTGTGGCACACACCTGGTACCTGGCCAGGGGCTATTTTCTATTGAGAGCAGGTTCTGAAGTAGAGAGACTACTGCTCTTATCAATTTCTGGGACAGGATGCTTTAGCTCCCAGCAGCCCAATGGGACAAGGAACTACTGTTCCTAGCAGTATAGGAGACCATGGTTCCAAGCAGCCCCAAGGGATGGGATACTAACTCCTACCTAGGCCATGGAACAAGAAATCATAGCTTCAATGGTCCCATGGGACAGAGGACCAAGATGGTCTCTTCTCTTAGAGCTTGGTTGGATTTATCGTTAGCATCTCAGGTCCTGGCTCCCTCTGCCTCAAGCTCCCAAACACATCCATTTCTGGACCACAGGGATAGGAATGAGAGTGGAGAAGGGGAAGGAGACACCATTCCAATATGACAAACATGGTGGTCTAACACTAGCATGGTGAGTGGTGGGTGGGATGAAGCATTGGATTTGGAATGAGAGGTTGGGAGTTCAAGCAAGATTCTATCCCTAATTTGCTAGGAAAGTCATTTATCTTTGAGTCTTGGTTTCTCTATACTTTCTGGAGTAGGGAGAGAAGATCTGAGAATCAGGGCTCTCCTTGCCTCTACTAAAGAATCTGTTTTGGAAAAGCACTCAGAAGCCATATAGTGCCCAACTCATATTCGAACAAGAATCTCTTCTAGTCTCTCTGACAAGTGGGCATTGAGCCTTTGCTAGACTTCCAGAGAGAAGGAGCTCTTCAGCTCCCTAACCTGCTGTCTCACCCAACCTGTTCCACTTTTGACCAATTCTAATTGTTAGAGAATTTTTTAATGCAATAAATAACCTGCAGCATGAATTTGTGATCTCATTGATTCAAAAGTTCCCTCCCGGGGGGCAGCTGGGTAGCTCAGTGGAGTGAGAGTCAGGCCTAGAGACAGGAGGTCCTAGGTTCAAACCCGGCCTCAGCCACTTCCCAGCTGTGTGACCCTGGGCAAGTCACTTGACCCCCATTGCCCACCCTTACCAATCTTCCACCTATGAGACAATACACCAAAGTACAAGGGTTTAAAAAAAAATCTAAAAAAAAAAAAAAGTTCCCTCCCATCATTTGATACAACCTATACATGTGCATCCATCCTATGTGACTCTAGTTCCCATCTTCCCATAATTTTGCCATTGGGGGGGTCTACCCACCATTCCAGAGGTTTCCTTGATTTTTCCCAACATTGAGAATGTATGAATGGAGTACTCTTAACTGTTCATGTGTCATCCCACAATCTTGCCACATGACTAGCTCATCTTTTCCCATCATATTTCCCTGGTGACATCTTTTATTCTTCTTGGAAGTTCTTCATTGGCTACATGCTATAGTTGGCCACATCCACCAGATAACTCTTCACTGCCTTCTGAGTGATCTTCATTCTCAGTTGATAAAGTCTCTAGACTTCTAGGGTTCATTAAAGGAGATTTACTGTTTCTTAAAGGTCATTGCACTCTTTCTTCCTCCCTTTCAATTTTGGGCCCAACTTGTTGTCCATTTGTACTGTTCCCAGATAAACACTTTCAATATTTACAAAACATTTTACATATGTTATACTGTTTGTTCTTCATGGCAATTCTGTGAGATAGTTGCTATTATCATCCTCATTTTATAGATCAAGAAAGTGAGGCTGAGAGAAGTTATATGACTTGTCTAGGGTCACACAGCTAGGAGAAATCTGAGGTAGCATTTGAACTCAAGTCTTCCTGATTCCAGGTCAATTTCTTTATCTATTGAGTCACCTAGTTCACACACATATACACACACATATATATACATGCCTGCATGCATATATACACACATAAGTAATGTGTGCCTAACATAATAACTCTAGTTTATTCATCCAAATACATGTCATAATTTGAGCACTAGATTTTTTTTCATCCTCTCGGTCTTTCCTGTTTGTATGGCCAGACCAAACTCAGACTTTTGCTGGGAGGCCTTATGTTATTTTAGGGCTTGATGACCACACAAAGTCATCTGCAAACAGGAACATCTCTAAGCCCTCCTCATCCACAGAGAATTCCTCAATTTGAAGTCTGTGCTGCATCTCCTCCATCATAGTAGGAAACCATTGGTGATAGATATATCTTCCTGTTTCAGACTTTGCTTGGTATTCAGAGAGTCAACGAATAGAGTTATGTATGTCTTATATGGATGAGAGATCTTCCTTCCTTCTTTTCTCTTTCTCTCTCTCCTCCTCCTCCTCTTCCTCCTCCTCTTCCTTCTTCTTCATCTCTTTTTCCTTCTCCTTCTTTCTCCTCCTCCTCTTC
>NW_025356478.1:0-8503 GCF_016433145.1 Gracilinanus agilis | reverse complement strand
TCCTCTCTGTCTCTGTCTCTGTCTCTGTCTCTGTCTCTCTCTCTGTCTCTCTCTCTCTCTCTGTCTCTCTCTCTCTCCCCCAATCCCTCCTTTCCCTTACTCTCTCTTAGCAATAGTAACAACAGCCTAGTGGCCCCTCTGCTTCTAGGGACTCATCCTATCAGTGACCTTTGTTTCAGCTTTCTTGGTACTACATCTCAGAACCCCAGCATTCAAGCAGTTCACCAGTCCAGCATCAGTCTCTCCCAAAAGCAAAGATCATAGACATTTGCCACCACATTCAACTTTTTGGCCCTTTTTGTTTCCTCAGCTCTTAAGTCAGTGTCTGGCACATAGTAAATGCTTAATAAACACTAGTTGACTGACAGCAATTCTCTATAGATGGTGACTGCTCCTGTTTTCTTCTTTTTAACCCCTTAGGTTCTGTCTTAGAATCAATTCTATATATTGGTTTCGAGGCAAAAGAGAGGGAAGGGCTAGGTTATGGGGGTTAAATGACTTGCCCAGAGTCACACAGCTAGGAAGCATCTAAGGTCATATTTGAACCCAGGACCTCCCTTCTCTGGTTCTCAACCTACTGAGCCACTTCATTGTCCCTGCTCCTGCTTTCAAATGCCATTGCCTCTCAATCAATTGCCCTTACCCCTTACCTACTTACCTAAGAGGCACATATTGAAGTGCCAGGGGTCAAATATGGCTTCTTCCTCCAGGATACATTCCCATGGACTTTCTTTGCCCACAGACTGATTTCTTTCAGGCAAAGCTTAGTGGGATTTTCTGAGAAGTTGAGGGAGGGTGCCAAGAAGACTGCTGGGAAGTGGAAAGTACCATGTAAGGACTTGTCTCAGGGCTACCACTGGTAGGGGGCCCCTCCTGCCATGGCAGAGCCAGAAAACTCCAGTGGCTGTGATAAATACCAAGATCACTGGGGGGGGGGGGGGGGGGGGAAATAGGTGCTGCCATACTACAGGAGGCCTGGGACTAGTGAAGCTCTGTGACCTAAACCCTCAGGAGCCTCTATGAATCACCCAGGGCCAAGAGAGTGTCATTGGATTGGATTATAACAGAAAAGGAAATATATTTGGTTCATTTGGTACCAGTGGGCCTATGGGGGATTGGGAGTTCTAGATAGGTGGATTTAGACTCAGCATAAGAAAGAGATTCCCAACAATCAAAGCTATCTAACATTTGAGTTGCTAGGAGGAAGTTAGGCAGCTCAAAGAATAGAGTGCCAGGCCTGGAAGGGCCTAGAAGATGGGGTCCCAAAGAGGCTTTTCCCTAGTCCATATTTGGCTGGAGACCTGCCTAGAGGCACCAAAGGACGGTGGGTCGAGACCAGAGCACTGAGGCCTCCCTAAAGATGCCATCATACTGGGCCATGCATGGAGGAGCCCTCAGGGGGCTATCACACAAGAAGCATCAAATCAGATGGCAAGGGTGGTTCCTTCCTCCCCCCACCCCAGCACTCTCCCCCCTTCTCTAGGCTCAGATGCCAAATGAGCTCTCTGGCCCATGGCCCTGCAGGAGGTCCTACAACCCAGGAGCTGCTAGAGGCATCTGGCTGGCTGCTGGAGCACAGCTGGGAGGGAGCTTCTTGAAAAGGAAGGAGGAAAGGTCACAGGCTTCAGTGCCCAGCTGCTGAGGGAGATTATTCAAATGGGGTGGTAAAAGCTTCATCTTTAATTGATAGAGCTCTGGGAACTAGTCAAGCAGAAGTTAACACCTGGCAGGGGAGGGAATCTCCTACCTGAGCAGGTGAGGCAGGCAAAAAGATGGCTGGGAAACAGTGGGTTTGAGCACTTTCATGACAAAGCCCAGTGGTCCTCCAGCTCCATAAGAGCTGGGTTACCCCATCCTAGGAAGCAGGGGGAAGAGCCCTGAACAGAGCATCCTGAGTTTCTAGTTTCACTTCTTACACTATATCTGTGACCTTTGGACCTGTTTTCTCAACTATAAAATACAAGGGGTTCCCAACGATGTCAAAGACAGAAAGAAAGACCCCCACGTACACCAAAATATTCATGGCAGAACTTTTTATTGAGAAAAAAAAGACTTGAATCAAAATGGCATCCCATCCACTGGGGAATGGCTAAATAAAATGTGAATTTAATGAAAGATCATTTTGCCATAAGAAAAAATGGGCATACAAAACTAGGAGAAATATGAGAAGATGCCTCTGAATTGATAATGATAATTTTGATCCCTTAACAATAATAATAACATCAACAACAAATTATAACTAGTGAGGTGAGTAGAACCAGGAGAAAACTATGCTTGATGACTGTAGTGAATGAAAACAAGACTTAAAGGCGGCCAACTTCTGATTAAGAAGAATGACCTCTATTGGCCCTAGAAGACGGATGATGAAAAACTTGACCTCCTTAGTGGGGAAGTGGAGAACTACAGATGCAAAATGTTGCAAACACTGGCAGATAAGGTGTCTGAGTGCATTGTTTTATTGATTTCTACTATGTTACAAGGGAGGGTTCAGTGGGGGAGGGGAACATTAGGAGAGAAATATGTAAACAAAAGGTATCAAAAAGCTGTATAAATGGAGATTTTGAACCTTTGGACCTCATCCCCCAGAAGTCCCCTAATATTTGCAAAAAATCTCTTTAATCTCTCCTGCGCCTCTACATTTTCATGGTCACATTATTGTTTTATGAGTTCTGTGGCTCCTCCCTCTTTCTCTCTTCTCCACAAACATGGTCTGGGAGCCTTGCCTTTACTCTAGCTCAATGGTCGGCAACCTTTTTGGCCGTGAGAGCCATAAATGCTTGCGGAAGGAGGAGGATGGAGGTGGAAGGCGCTGGAATATGGGGCGGGGGCTGAAGGGCCCCCTGGGGCATATCCTGGGGCTCTGCCTGGACTGGCCAGTTGGGAGGTGGAGACAGATATGGCTCTAGAGCCATACGTTGCTGACCCCTGCTCTAGCTTTTTGTTTTAATAAATCTTATTAAATATAATTAGAGTATTGAATATTAATTTTGATCTGTACAAAGTGTTTTTTAAGTGAAATAAAATGAAAGGATTGGACTTGATCTCTAGGTCCATTATAACTCTCATAATCTCTAAATAAAGCCAATGGAGCTGCTTTAAAACAAACTTTCACAGAACCGTGAAATTTTGGAGGTCATAGAATTAAGAACTGGAAAGAATGGATCTCGGAACTCACCATTAACAAAATTTCACAGTTTTTCCAGTCCCAGACCTGCTTGACCAAAAATCTCCTACAACATCCAACTTAAAAGACATAAAGGAAAAAAAATGTTTAAGACATACAGAGATCCTGGGTTCAAATGTGCCCTCAGACACTTCCTAAGCTATGTGATCCTAAGCAAGTCACTTAATCCCCATTGCCTACTCATTGCTTTTCTGCCTTAGAACCAATACGTTAGTATTGAGTCTAAGACAGAAGATAAACTGTGATGGAGAGCTCACTATGAATTAAATGAATAGGGAGGAGGCTTGGTCAGATCTATTTTTATGATTTCACTTTAGCAACTAGGTAGGGGAAGGATTGGAAAAAGGAAAGACTAGAGGCAGGGCATCCAGTTAGATGTCATCTAGACAAGAGGCAATGAAGACTCTCTTCATCTATTCATGAAGATAGAATTGGAAAAGAACTTTGAGCTCTTCTAGTCTGGTTGGATTAGAAGATGTTCCCCAATTTACAAATGGGGAAAGAAAACGTAAGCGAGTTGCCCACTCATCCAGTAAGTGACAAAACCAAGACAATAATTTATTAGTTCATCTGAGAAATGTGATTTAGCACTGCATGCTATGTTTTATGTATGGTATTGATGGATGAAAAAAATATCCCTTCTCCCACACGGGTAGATGGGCTATATGCACATAATCTGCATGCATATATAGGGACAGACACCCACGTTCCCACAGTCTAACCTCACAGACCCAGGCTGACTTGCCCAGACTCTGATGTCAGGTGCCTGAATGCCTCTCACTGCCTGCCCTCAGTCCAGTCAAGGCTTTCCTCCTGTGGCACACCCCAACATGCAGGAGCAGAGATGAGTCTCAGCTTCTCTCCTGTGCCCAAGCAGGGCTCCCCAACCCGCAGGCCCACACCCGCCCATTGGCCCAGGACCCTGGCCCCAGGCTGATGTTAGCCTGCTCTCCTGATCTTGCTGGCTTGGTGAGCTCAGACCCAGCCAAATTTCACACCCAGATGTGGATCGGGGCCAGCCTGAGGCTTGTACCAGCCTGACAGAGGTGTGAGCAGAGTCAAAGGGAAAGCAAGAAATTCCTTCTATAGGAGTGAAAGCTAAGCATCCCCAGTTGGGCGGTCCCAGCAGCCAGGCCACTCCACTGCAGTTTGAAGCATCACGGGAATGACCTCGGGCTGGGCTAGGCTGGGCCGAGCTACAGGACCAAGAACAAGTGGGCAGGGACCAGGACTGAAGGTTTGCCCAAAGCTTCCACCATCAGTGTAGATACACTGCCTTCCCTCCATTCAGGGGCAACCCAACAGGGCGGAGGCAAGGCTCTGGGACTGCCTGCTTGGCCCAAAAGAGCCTGGTCAAGTCTATGCTGGGGCCCTCGGATGTGGTAACTAGGAGGGTCAGGAAGTGGCTTGAGATCCAGGGGGAGCCCTGAGTCTTGGCAGCCTCAGACTGCTACTTGGGAAAGGCAGTCTGAAGATGAAACATCAGGGTCTTCGGTGACACCGAATCATTTGCCCAAAATAAGTGCCGAGGCTACAGTTCAAATCTGGATCCTTTGATTCTGAATCCATTGCCCTTTCTACTATAATCAATCAATCAACAGGCATTTATTAAGCTTCTGCCATGTCCCAGGAAGCTCCATGCTGGCATGCTTGCAGGGGTTGATCATGTTCATGTGGACTGTGTGCTCCCCCTGAGGTAGTCTTCCAAGCTTATATTGGTCTGATCAACCACAGTCAGACGTACTGCACGTTGATCTCGATATACTGATTTCATTTTGGTCATCTTCAAGAATGAAGAACAACAACCAACCAGCCAACTAGGTGTCAGGGGCATGAAGAAAGTCAAAGACCAAGTCCCTTCCCTCAGGGAGCTCACATTCTAATGAGGGAGACAACACACAAACAACTAGATATAGACAAAATATATACAGTGTTAATGGAAAGTAAATGGACTCAGTAGACTCAAAGGGAAGGCCCTTTGCATAGAAAACACTTCTTACCAAAAACAGGATTTGAGGTGAGTTTTAAAGAAGACCACGATGCAGAGGTGAAGGGCAGAATTCTAAGCATGGATGAAGAATCCTAAGCCAGGAGAAGGTCACCAAGGTTGGAGGTGAAATGTCATCTACAAAGAAGAGGAAGGAAATGAGCATTCATGTGACACCTACTATGTGCCAGGCACTGTGCCAAGCACTTTGAAATTACCACCTCATATGACTTAGATGGAAAGAACAGCAAGAAGACCAGTGTCTCTGGATCATAGAGAACATGGAAGGGAGTTAGAACGCCTTTGTTCAACAGAGAAAGAGCCAGACCTGGAAAGAGCAGTTCAGCCTGGTCTCAGATACTTCCTAATTGTGTGACCCTGGACAAGTTATTTACCCCGGACTGCCTAGCCCTTGCCGCTCTTCTGCCTTGGAACCAATACTTAGTACCATTCTAAGACGGAAGGTAAGGGTTTCAAAGAAAAGACTTCCTTGTTGAAAGTGAAGTGTAAGACTGATAAGATAGGAAGGGGGGCAGGTCTATGAAGGTCTTTCAAATCCAAAGGATTTTCTGTTTGATCCTGGAAGTAATAAGGAGCCACCAGAGTTTGTTGAGTCAGGGGAGATTGGGGGCCTTCGGGAGAGGATCACTTTAACATCTGAGTTGGTCGTTGTCCTTTCTACTCAAAAAAAATGCAACAACATCACTGATGATATCTTTCGATTTGAACATAAATTAAAGGTAAATGAGATAGAGCTGCACAAAGTCTTCAGCCTCCCTCTCTCTTCCAGAGTCATCAAAGTCCAGTGGTAAAACAAAGTCAAGACCTGGTCTTGACTGCTCAGGATGCATGGGATGACCATGGCGTCTTTGATGCCTGACCAAGCTGGAAGCGCTCCAGCAGCACCTGCTTCAGCACTGTCATGGCTGTTGGAACAAATTGTTCTTGTCCACCCACTCAATTTCATGGCATCTGAGTGGAACTGGACAGAGCATGGAGGGACTTGAGGCTGGCAGATCAACCAGCAAGCAGCCTTATTGCAATAGTCCTGGATCGAGATGATGAAATGAGATGTTGTGAAGGTAGAAATGACAAGAAGACTTAGCAACAGATTAGGTATATGGAGCAAGTTCAAGAGACACCAAGAGGAGGCAGCTAGATGGCACAATGGATAGAGCACCAGACCTGGAATTGGGGAGTCCTGGGTTCCAATTTGACTTCAAAAATTTACTAGTTGTGTGACCCTGGGCAAGTCACTTAATCCCCATTACTTACCCCTTACCACTCTCCTGCCTTGGAACCAACACAGGTATTCATTCTAAAACGAAGGATGAGGGTTTAAAAAAAAGGGGGGGGGCACCGAGGATGACAAGGTAGCATCCCTTCCCTCTCTGGGGCTCAGTTTCCTCATCTGTAAAATGAGAGTGTTGAACTAGATGGCCCTCCCATTCGCTCACAGACTTTTTCCCAGCTCTGACACTCAATACACATTCTACATTCTATGTTCTAAGGTCCTTGGCAGTGCTAACATCCTATGTTCTGCGGGTTGTAAGTTCCTCTCTAGCGCTGATATTCTGTGTTCTAAGGTTCCTTCCCACCCTCCCAGTCTAGGTTCAGTGAGTTCTAAGGTTCCCTCATTGTATGCCGTTCCGTGCTTCAAGAGCCAGGGTGAAGGGCAGCTCCGAGGCCACCGGACAGACCTCCAACGGTGGCTGCAGGATGAGATGACGTCATGGAGGAGACAGCCAATCCCCAACTCGGGCTGCCTCGCGAGCGCCTCGGAAAGCAGGCTCCGCCACTCCAAACGAGAGGGGATTGGTTTCACTAATTGGTTTGAATAATTCTTTTGACCCTAATTAGCTGCCTGTAATGTTTCATTTGCATATAAGAAGCGCCTGCCCATTTGCATATTTGTAAATCAGGAGGGTTTGCTGCCCAGCAGGCTCCAGCGAGGCTGGTGCCAGGAAGCTGCCCCACCATGGGGGTGACTGGCTCAGGGCCAGGGAGGCCGCGGGCACCTTCCCCCGCCGGCCCAGGCGGCCAGCCCCACCGAGCCCCCGGGAAGGAAGAATGGGTTAATGACAGGTCAGGTTTGATCGAGGAGGGAGCCTAACGGTGCTATTTTGATGGAGAGAGAAAGAAGGGGAAACAAAAAGGGATTTCAGGACGCTCTGTGCTGGGAGACCTTCTGTTCACGTTCTCAGACTTGATCTGCAAACATTTGGAAGCAGGAAAATTAGCTCTCAGTATGATGAGGAAGGGCGGGGGCTGAGGGTGAACATATACAAGGAAAAATCCAGGCACAGACTGACACCCCCCAGAAGCACATGCTTTTACCTGTACCCCGAGACACAGACTCGCCCCCAGCCCCAACGTCACATGCTTTCAAAGCCTTCAAAGCCGTGGGCACTCACCTAGGCACACAGACCCCATGAGATATACTGAGGGCTGCCCGCAGGCTTGCACACATCCAACAGACTCACATACCTGCACAGACCAGCACACAGTCAACTCCAGTAAACACTGATTAAATGTTTATTTATATTTATTTGATTTTTTATTTTGATTTGATTTGATTTGTTTATATTATTTTATTTTATTTTTTTAATTTTATTTCATTTATATTATTTTATATGATTCAATGCATGAAGAGCCAATGCTCTGCACTGAAGAAATGGAGAGTGTCGCTAAGACACAGTCCCTGCCCTCCCACAGGCTTGCTGTCTAAGGCCCACAATAAAACAAGTAACTATAATAAACAGCATCCTGAGGGGATCTTGAGCAAAGGAAGTGATAGAATGGAGGCCTGAGGCAGGGGTTTGCTGGAACCATCTAACCTCCTAGAAGCTGATTGTTAAATTTTCAGTGAAACCATTGAGTACCTTGGAAATCAAAGGTTACAAATCAAGACTTGACTTACTGCCTTATTATTGATTGTCTAGACCTAAGAGAGTGATGAAGAAAGTATAAATAACTCAAATTAAACTCTAAAAAGTGTCAGGGAACCAGTTGTTAAACTTTTACCAGCATGCCCTTACCTGAGAAAGAACACATGGACCAAGGAGATCAGAGGTTTTGTGAAGGAGTAGGCTCCTGAACCACACCTTTGAAAAGAGGTGGTATTGGGAGCAACTGGGTGACTCAGTGGATAGAGAGCCAGGCCTAGAGATGGGAAGTCCTAGGTTCAAATCTGGCCTCAGACACTTCCTAGCTGTGTGACCCTGGGCAAGTCACTTAACCCCCTTTGCCTAGGCCTTCCTACTCTTCTGCCTTAGAACCAATACACAACATTGCCTCTATGACAGAAGATAAGGGTTTAAAAAAGAAAAAAA
>NW_025356477.1:0-2682 GCF_016433145.1 Gracilinanus agilis | reverse complement strand
TGGAAATGTGCATCGGCCATGGGTGGGGGGAATGCGGGTGGTGAAGGGGAAAGTAGGAGCATGAATCATGTAACCATGTTAAAAACGAATATTAATAAATCTTTAAAAAAAACAAACAGCTTTGAAAGACTAGTGCAGGCCTTGCCAAATTCACACTGATAGTGTCTACCATCTTGTTCTCCAGCACTTGGCTTCATAGCCAGTACAATGCTTAACTACAAGTCTAGAGGACCAGGAATAAAGCATGCTACCTACCTCCTGATAGAGAGATGATGGACACAAGGTACAGAATGAGACTTATTTTTGAAACAGTCAATACAAGAATTTGTTTTGTGTAACTATGTATGTTGGTTACAAAGGCTTTGTTTTTCTTTCAGGGGAGTAGTAGATGTGGGAGGGAAGTAAAATTTTTCTTTTGATGATTGAAAAAAAATTTTAAACCAAACAGACAAAAAGAATGCTTGATAAAACTGGAAATCAGTTTTGTAGAAATTAGATTTAGACCAGCATCTTACATCACCTACCATAAAAACTCGAAATAGATACACAAAGTATAAAAAAGTCAAATTGGGGGGGAAAAAAGAAAAGGAAATGCCCTTCACAAGTTTGGCTAAAGAGACCAAAAAAGGAAAGAAATAAGCATAATGGATTAACTAGATGATTTATTTACATAAAATCAAAAAGCTTTTGCAGGAAAAACATCAATGTGGCTAATTAGAAATCCTTAAGTGGAGGAAAAATATCTTTACATCAAATATCCTTGATAAAAGTCTTTTTATTTATCCCAGAAAAATGAGAAATGGACACAAAATATATAAGACCAAGAACCATTCTCCCAAAAGATAAGTAGTTTAAGGACATGAACAGTTTTTAAAAGAATTGTAAAAAAAACAATCATATAAAATGTTGTTTTAAATCATTAAAGATTAGAGAAATGCAAAGTAGAGCAACTCCTGTTTTACCCCCAGACACCTTAATACAGCAAAAAAGAATTAAAAACCAGCCACAGCCAAGATTAAAGGGGTCTGGAGAGATCAGGCATATTAGTACAGGGCTAGCTGAACTACGAACTAGCCAAACTGTCCTGGAAAACAATTTGGATTCAGTCGAGACTTACTGAGCATATGCCCCAAGGAGGTCAAAGGCAGGGAGAAAAGACTCATCTAGACTAAAAATAATTTAGGGTAACACTTGCCATGATAGCAAAAACTAAAGTATGTGTTCATTCATTATGAGCTGGCTAAGCAAACTACGGTACAGGAATGAGAAGGAACACTACTCCAGGATTTCCCTGAGAAGAAAAGGCCATGTGCTTACTACCCTAACAAGTATTTGTTCCTTAAGTAAGCAAGAAAAGATGATGGAGAAATTAGGTAGGGAGCGAGCTGGATTTCTTCCTTCAGAATTCTCAGCCGCCACCACTCAGCAGCTGCTCTCTCCTGCCACCTGCTGGTGACACGGGGGAGCTGCAATGCCCCTCTTGTCTGCTAGGATGTTTCAAGAAAGAAATTGGCCGATTTCCTCCAAGTCGCAGAGCAGGCTGCTTGGACAACCTTCCTTATTCAGGACAGTCCGCAAAGTCCTCTCCCCAAAAGCCTTCAACATTCGAACAGGTGGCACAATGAAGCAAAACGGCTTTTCTCTTTCTTTTACAAAATAAAGTCTAGCGGGAGGAGGGGCGGGGGCAGGTCAAACCAAGGGAAATGGTCAAACGCCATTTTTAAGGAGAGACAAAAAACGATGCCACGATCTTGACCCCCTACCTTGTACCACGAGGGTGGCTCTGCTCTTCGAGGTCTCCGTCTCACACGTGTACTCGCCAGAGTCCTTGGGGCCGGCCGCGCGGATGACAAGCATGGCCCGAGAGCCCTCACAGCGGACGTCGTATCTGGGCCCTTTTCGGATGGCTTTGCCGTCCTTTGACCACCTCACGATGGCACCCGCTTTGGAGAGTTCACAGCTTAGGCTCACATCCTCCCCCGCGGGCACCTTCTGGTCCTCCAGGGGCTTGGTGATGGCTGCTGGCTTCTCTGGAGGAGAGAAGAAGGGCAGGAAGCAGATGGGAGCCCAGCCGCTCTCGCTGTACCCTAGCTCGCTAACTTTCTATTCAGAGAAGACGGGCTGACCTCTGACTTACCCGAGCTCCTTACACCCAGCCAGCTCACCCCATCCCACCCCTTTCTCAGAATTCCACAGTGGCTCCTGATGGCCTAGACCAGTGAGGGGCAAACTTTTTAAGGAGGGGGCCAAAGGAAAGGAAATGCTCATCTGTCAGTCTGTTTCTAAGGCAACTCTTTCCAAGTTTCATTGTATTGTATCCGTCAGATTAGGAATAATGTCAGGAGGCAGGATAGAACATTTCAGGGGGCCACCTCTGGCCCACCGGCAGTAGTTTGCCCATCACTGGTATATACAATCCATATACATATGTATGTATGGAACCATGTACATATACACATGTGTAGGCTATATGCATATGTGTGTACACACATGGTTATATATTATGTATTGTATAAAATATAAATGACTATAACATAGAAAACACAATATAAATATATAATATAACTATAAAATATATAAAATATAAAATTTACTATATTAATACACATTAATATAATAAAATACATAAGATATAAATTTCATATATTAATATAATAAAATATAAAAATGTAAAATCAGTGA
>NW_025356476.1:0-2366 GCF_016433145.1 Gracilinanus agilis | reverse complement strand
GTTTCTTTACAAGTCTCAGGGAGCTACTTCCACAGTCGTATACCCGTCTGCACTGGTTCCCCACTTAGGCTTTAGTTCCTGGCTGTGTTTGCCTCCCCCCAAGCCTCTGCTCAGCCGGCACCCACGCCTCTGCTCAGCCGGCCCTCTGCGCGCCCAGCGTCCGCTCTCTGCTCCCGCGCTCAGATTTCGCGTGCGTTCTTGACTTAATGGGGTCCTAAGTCTTGCTGCTCTCAGTAACAGGTCCCGGAGCTGCTGATGACTCGATGGGTGCCCCAAACTTGCTCTATTTCTTTTTAGCTGGGTTCGGAGCTATAGGTGAGTGTGGATGGGGTGGGGGTGGGGCGGTTGCTCAGCTCGCGATTTAAGGAGAGCCCTTTTTAGCCTGGAAATGTCTCGATTCCACGTACCTTCCACGCTGTGCCCTGTTGTGGGGTTCCTCCGTTCGTCTGGACTTGTTTTTATGTCCCCTTGAGGAGTTTTGTGTGTTTCGGTCAGGAGAGGTTAAGAGCTGCTTCTTACTCTGCCGCCATCTTAACCCGGAAAAACCGGGAAATGTAGTTTTAAAGACCCCCACAGGTCCACAGAAGTTTGTCAAACACTATATTGAGGTTCAATCCTTCCAAATAGAACCCCAGGTAATTTTAACTAACACATTACCCCCCTGTGATCCTTTGGGAGATAAATCTCCCCAATGGATCAGGAAAATATAATCAAATTAGAGTTTACAATAATTTAGAGATAAAAGGGAGAAAGAACAAAACCAATGTTCGGTACATTGACAAAAAACCATTAAGGGGGCAGTCCCCCTTTCTGGCATAAACTGTCCATTCAAAATAAATGCATCCAACCCCATAGTTCAGATCAACTGCGCCCCAAAGCTCAAATTGGATCTTCATGATCCAGTGAAGGCTCTTCAGGCATCTTTTGGTGCCTCCACCAAACAGGTTCGTCATCTGGATTCTGGGGGGATGGTACAATCCTTATCCTGAAATTACTCTCAAAGAATTTAAACTTTACATTATAGATTACAAAACATACATTTTCTTCTGAGAATTAACATTACCCCCCTGAGGTTACTTCTAAAGGAGTAAAAATTGACTTGCAATATAGATTATAGTTCAGATATTATGATTATAAAAACTTAACACACACCCCCCTGATGAAAATTTTAAATGACACATAACTCCCCTGAAAAGGTCAGCCAAGGATGCATGGCTGAGTGAGTCACGGGGGTGCATGAAATCAATTGGCAAAAGAAATAATAAAAAAAAATAAAAAAAAATAAAATTCAAAAAAAAGGAGAAAAAATTAACTTGTGAACGAAATGTAAAATGTGCAAAAAATGTAGGGGAAATAAACAGGCCTTTGATTCAAGGCCCAATGAAAGCGATTTAAGCAGTATGCTATAACCCATTTAGGGCCAGGACTACAGAAAAATTGCCATTTACTCTCTCTATATATATAGAGGAATAAGGGAAATGCCTTTCTTTGATCCGACTTTTCCCTGCACCTTCTCAGGGAATGAGCCATTAAATGATAGCCAATCTTAGGTGCTTCACTAGGAATTTAAGTTGAGGGGACCCACGTCCTCTAAAGTTTTAGAAAAGACTGGGACTCCAGGACTCAAACCCCAATTTTCAAGCCCTTCAAGTACTGGCATAGAACTCCTGCAATTCATGCGGATTCTCAGTCAAGTCTCTGACCATGTGCCTTTTTCTTGGAATCAGAGAGGCATTAAATTACAATCCCATAGTCTCAAGGCTCTTCAAATGTTTTAATGAAGCTTATATCGCTGTAAAATTAAAAAAAAAAAGATAAATAATGATTATATATGTACTTCCAGTACAAGATGAGAAAAAGGAAAAATCAATTGCTCTAATTAAAAAAAAATGTTTTAAAAATCAAATATATATATATATATAGCTTAGAACTAGAAGGGTTTTGTTACCCCAAAATGAGATTTTTTTTGTGAGAGAAAGTGGGTTTTGCAAAATAGCAGATTCACAATACACATTCAAATAGAGTACCTTATTTCTAATAACACATTTTAAAACAATAAACAATGATGTTCAAAAAATCATATACTTGTTACAACTTTTAAACCTTGGCTAAGGGTTTCTCAACAAATTCTGTTATTGCTTCCATATAAAAACCTGATATTAAAAAAAAACACCTTCTGGCCTAAATTATCCTCAAGAATTCTAGACCCTGCTGATAAAAGAGGCTAAAACATAGACTAATATAAAAAAATATATGACAACAATTCTTCACAATAAAATATATAAAGCTTATCCTTTAAGACAACAATTCTTTAAAATAAATACATAAAAACCTTATCATTTTTACAGAAGGGTACTAAGCATCTA
>NW_025356475.1:0-8281 GCF_016433145.1 Gracilinanus agilis | reverse complement strand
GTCTCCCTTTTCATCTCTGATACTGTTAATTTGGTTTTCTTCTTTCTTTTTTTATTAGATTGACCCAACACTTTGTCTATTTTACCTCATTTTTCAAAGTACCAGCTTCTAGTCTTATTTATTAATTCAATTATTCTTTTACATTCAATTTTATTAATTTCTCCTTTGATTTTTAGTATTTCTAATTTGGTTTTCATCTGGGGATTTTTAATTTGTTCATTTTTTAGTTTTTTTAAGTTGCATGTGCAATTCATTAACCTCTGTCCTCCCTAATCTCTTAATATATACACTCAGTGATATGAATTTTCCCCTTATAACTGCTTTGGCTGCATCCCATAGGTTTTGGTAAGAAGTCTCATCATTGTCATTATCTTCAATGAAATTATTGATTGTTTGTATGATTTGTTCTTTCACTAACTTATTTTGGAGAATCATATTATTTAATTTTCAATTTTTGGTTTGCCTTTCTATGTATTCTTACTAATAACTATTTTATTACATTATGATCTGATGAGTTTGCATTTATTATTTCTGCTTTTTTTTGCATTTGTTTGCTATGTTTTTACTCCCTAGTACATAGTCAATCTTTGTGAATGTTCCATGTGATGCTGAAAAAAAGATGTATTCCTTTTTGTTCCTATTTATTTTTCTGCACATATCTATTAACTATAATTTTTCTAGGATTTCATTCACCTCTCTTATCTCTTATTTATTTTTTGTTTTGGTTTAACTAGATCTGATCAGGGAAGGTTGAGGTCACCCAGTGGTATAATTTTCCTATTTATTTTGTCCTTGAACTCCACTAGCTTCTCCATTAGAAATTTGGATGGTATACTTTTTGGTGCACACATGTGGATTAAATGTAGGAGGTGATCTGTGGATTCTTTCAATTTCCACTTTTCCCTCTTGTTCGAGAATGTCAGAGCAGTTTTCTTAAGTAATTTTCTGTAGGATGTTGTCCAAGCTTTTTCTTTTGTCATGATGTTCTGGTCAACCAAAATTTCTTAAATAGTCTCTTCAAGATCTGTTCTTCAGATCTTTGATTGTATCAATGAGGTGCTTCATATTCTCCTCAAATTTTTCATTTTTTTAATTGTGTTTTATGTATTCTTGCTGCCTTGTGAAGTCATTTGCTTCTAGTTGTTGAGTTCTATTTTTTAAAGATTGAATTTCATCCCTGGCTTTTTGGTCATCCTTCTCCTTCTGGTCTGATTTTCTTTATAGAACATCTTTTGCCTTTTTGCTTTATTTTCAAGCTGGTAAATTCTGGTTTTTAATACCTTATTTTCTTGTTTTATTTCATATATTTCCTTTTTCAAATTGTCTTCAGCCTCTTTTGATTGCTTTTTGAGTTCCTGAAGTTCCTGAGTTAATTGAGTTTTGAGATCTTCCAAAGCCTGTGTCCAATTCTCTGAAGCTTCCTCCTCTTCTTCTATTCTGTTTGCACTCCTTTCATTTCCTAGAATGAAGCGGTCAATTGTCATTTTTTTCTCTTTTTCTGCTGTTTATTCATAATTTTTCCTTTTCTGTTACACTAGTTTAATCAGATGGATTTAAAGAACTTTGATGAAAGATCTTTCCCCAGGTGGCAATGGAGGTTTGTAGTTATGTTCTCTGCAGTCTATGGGGGACAGGTGTTAGAGTTCCCATGCCCTCTGAAGACTTCTTATCTATCCAATTGATGGGATAAAGCCTATTAGTTTGTATTGCTTAATGTGCCCTGAGGCTAAAACCTCAAGAGAGGAAAAAAAAGTAGAAGGTTAATATGGAGTGTTTACCCTGAGCTGTCCAGTAGTATGGTCCTCCTGCTTTGTCCTGCTGTTTGACCTGTTTTTTTTTCTCTAGAATCCCTTTGTTCTCTATCTTGGTGTGGTAAAGCCAGGTGGTTTGAAGTTTTGGTCCATCTAAGCTGCCATCTTCCAAGTGTTTTTGCTGTGTTTCTTTGGCTTTCTCCTCCATCTACCTCCCTGTTCAACTCCCCAAGTCTAGCTCTGGCAAGGCCCTCTCTCCAGTAAAGTGAGCCCACCTGCCCAAATATTTCAGGGACTGCTTGAGACTCCTCACAGCATGTGGGGGAGGGATCCTGGGATTCCTCTTCTATACCCTCAGACTCTGAGGTATCACCTCATACCCAGCAGACTGGCTAAAATGACAGCATGGGAGAGTAATAAATGTTGGATGGGGATGTGGCAAAATTGGGACATTAATGCAGTGCTGGTGGAGTTGTGAATTGATCAAACCAATGGTTTGAACTATGGCCAAAGAGGGCTAAAACAATGCCTGCCCTTTGATTCAGCCATACCATTTCTGTGTTTGTACCCCCAAAGAGATCATGGGAAAAAATATATGTACAAAATTTCAAAAAATAAAATACCTGATTAAAAAAAAATTAGAATCTAACAACTAGAAGGAAATGACTTCACAAGGCAGCAAGAATATGTAAAACAAAATCAAAGAATAAAAAATTTGAGGAAAATATGAAACACCTCATTGCCAAAACCTCAGATCTGGAAAACAGATCATGGAGAGACAATTAAAGAATTATTGGACTACTGAAACATCATGACAAAGATAAAGTCTGGACATCTTCCTACAGTAAATTATCCAAGAAAACTGCCCCAACATCCTGGAAGAAGAGGGAAAATTGGAGACTAAAAGAATCCACAGATCACCTGCTACATTTAATCCACAACTGACAACTCTCAGGAATATTATAGTCAATTTCAAGAACTACCAGCCCAAGGAAAAATATTACAAGCTGCTAAGAAGAAGTCATTCAGATACCAGGGAAGGAACCACAGTTAGGATAACACAGGATCTGGCTGCATCTACACTGAAGGCATGGAATATAATATTTTGGAAAGAAAGTTAACTGGGTCTATAACCAAGAATCAACCACCTAGCAAAATTGACAATATTTTTTTAGGAAAAAATTTTCCATGGTTACATGATTTATATTCATGTTCTCACTCTCCCCTCCACCCCCCCCAATCCTCCCATAACCAACACGCATTTTCACTGGTTTCTTCATGTGTCATTGATCAAGACCTATTTCCATATTATTGATAATTGCACTAGGGTGGTCATTTAGAGTCTACATCCCAAGCCATGTCCACATCAATCCATGTGTTCAAGCAGTTTTTTTTCTGTGTTTCCACTACTGTAGTCCTTCCTCTGAATGTGGGTTGAGTTCTTTTCCATAAACCCCTCCAAATTGTCCTGGATCATTGCATTGCTCCTAGTACAGAAGTCCATTACATTCGATTTTACCACAGTGTATCAGTCTCTGTGTACAATGTTCTCCTGGTTCTGCACCTTTCACTCTGCACCAATTCCTGGAGGTCATTACATTTCATATGGAATTCCTCCAAAGATTGACTATATTCTTGCAGGGGTCATTTATGGTCATTTAATAAAATTGAAAACTTCCAAGCATTCATAAAGAAAAAACTGGACTTAAACAGAAAATTTGATGTCCAAAATCAGAAACATGATCTTATCAATGAAAACAACTTTAAATATATACTTTAAACTTTATCCTAAGGGTTATGAGACCCTTCTATCTGATTTGCATCTCAAATCTTCTTTATGTAATGTTTCTATCCTTGGAACATGGGCTTCATGAGAGCAGTAACTGTCTGTTTTTATGTTCATATCCCCTGTTCTTAACATAATGTTTTGTTCATAATAACCATAAAATAAATGATTTTTAATTTGTTTGTTGATTCATTCATTCATTTTTCAGCACAAGATAGCCTTCCAAAACATTCCAATGATGTGAACACAGGTGGTCCAAGCTCTAGAAATCATTTTATTCTTAATTGCTAGAAGCAGGTCCATCCTGAAAAGTGGAGGGTCTTGAAAATAGCTAACTGTATTCTTTTCCTTCTCTACACTTGCCAGTTCTCTGTGCTCCAGGAAAGGATCTAGCAATCTTGAGATCTTCTCCATAGCCAAAGGAAATCAGAAGAAGATACCTCCATTATCAGGTTAACTAAGATGATGAGTTCCAAAATAATCACCTGCCAGCACTGGTAGAAAGATTGCCTTCAGTAGTAGTTACCTGCATTGATGAAATTACAGATCCAGATACCTCCCCTGTGAAAAATCATGATTAAGATAAAAGTTATCAGTTTCCAAAGCTAGAAAGCTTAATTTGGAACTAAAACTTCACTATGTGTTTAAATAACTGATTACCAGATTTTAACAAAGGCTTCAGAGCTTGAAGAGACCAAAAATGTATTGTAGTTATTCCTATTATGTTGCAAATGGGGAAACTAAAGTCCCAGTTAAACATGTTGACCTAAATCACAAGGGTACTAAATAGAAAATCTTTACTCAAATCCAGATCTTCAAACTTAAAATCCAAATTACTTTACAAAATTACAAAAACAAAAAACTTCATATTAAGTGATTGATCTTTTTTCTACTATACCATTTACATCACATTGCTGATAGGACTGAATCAAAAGTTATTTATTGTGTACATACTGTATACCCAAATTGTGCTAAGTACTGAAGAAACAAATACAAATTTAAATAAGACCAATAAGTATGAAGGAAATGCAATCCTTTTCTTAGAAATTGTACATTCTTGTCTAAGTACTGAAAACATAACTGATAGAAAGCAATTTGGACATCATGAAAACAAGGGCTAAATTAAGAAGCAAAGATAATCAGTCTCACAAGAATTTAGAGAAATGATTTATTGTGATAAGAATCAGGATCCCAAATTTGGAAGCAACCATAAAACTTGTCTGGGAAAATCCTTACCAAAAGTACGAATCCTCTTTGTGGCATAGCCACCCTCCTCTAACAAATGAATTTTATTGCTTTAACTGAACAAAATAAATAGAAGAAAATATTTGGTTGTGACAAATTCTACTTTGTAAATATAATGATGGCAATAGTAACCAACGCTTAGGGTCGGATTTTGGGATCTTCATTGTATGTTTTTGTTGCATGGTAGTGAAAGTGGCCATTTGATGGAAAGAATAAAGATGATTCTTCATTGAATCTGAAAGAACAAAGAGGGTCAGAAAAGTACAAATGACAGGGAAGAGTTTGTGTTATCCTTAAAAACCTAAATGGAAAGGGTTTAATGAAGGGGCATAGTGGGGTTATCAATATATTTAGAAAAGATTTGGATATAAAAATAGACTAATGAATTTTTCTAAAATTCAAAGATGGAGGAAGAAATTTCAATTTTAACTTGATTCACATAATTTAATATAATAGTTTCATTATTTTTAATACAACTGACTCCTATTTAAATTGAACCTGTAACCCTAAAGTAAAGAAGTTATTTTTAATTAGTAAAAGTAATAAATAAAATAGTTGAAGCTGGAGGGTAAATGTTTCTATTTTTTTCTATTTTCCCTAAGAAATTTTTAGTAAAACAAAAATGTGACCTTTGGCATAGATTCGTATTTCAAATTCATTAAAATTATATTTATATCAGGTAAGCAATTACACAAGTTATGTAGTTGAACTGACTGGCCCCTGAGGTCCAATGTTAAGATTCTATTAAGTAATCTTGGGATTTCAACTGAGGCACACCCAAAAAAATGCAGAACCAAGAGCCCAATATGCAGAGTGATGAAAAAAGAGCTAAAAGACAGATGAACTCAGATTAACTAAATGTAAAAGCTAGCCTCTAGGTGAAAGAAAAGATGATGAAGCATGCTTCTTCTTGGGGAGGGATTAGATGAATACTGGAGCATATTGTATTCATTTTAGCTAGTTTCACTGAATTATTTGATTTATTCAATAGGAGGATTTACAGGGCACAGGTAGGAGGAAATGATTATGGTGTTAAAAAACTCAAAAGGCATTAATAAAATTCATTTCAAAATTAAATAGTGGAAGCCTACTAAGGGCTTAAAATGAACAACTCATTCAAGGTGGGGATACAACAAAAATGAATGAAAACTATGGCATTAGCATTAGGCACTTTAATCCTATTGTGCTTCTCTACTGGATGAAGTCTTTCTCTTCACTTATAAGCTTTTTGAAAATATTAATCGTATCATTTAAAATAAATTGAGTACTTTATCTTTTGGTTGCTAGAAGCCAGGTGATTGTGATAATTTAATACCATACACTTAGTTTCTCTTTTCCTAAACCCTAATAGATAGAGAGGGATAGGGTAGAGAATAAGGAAAGTGACTGGTTATCTTCATTCCTACAGTGGGGACCAGATCAGAACTTGGGGGATGCCTTCTGCAAATTGCCTAAAGACCTCTGATATCAAGTAATACTCTGAGTAGTCCTTTCCATTTTTTCATATCTCTGACTATTAGGAATTTGTTCTATTAAATCAACATCTTTCTGAAACACCTATCCATGGCACTCTGAGAACACAACTAATAACATGAAGAGCTAGAGTGCTATTTAAAAGTACTTGTTATGACATGCAAATCAGGGAGAGAAAACAGGAGGAAAAGAGTTATAGAATAATATCAATAATAATATCAATGAAAGAGAGAAAGCCAGAGACAGAAAGCCAGAGATGGAGAGTCACAATGAGAGAGAGAGACAAAAAGAAGTGGAGAGAAGGGGAAAGAGGAAGGGAATCATTTCAAGAAGACTAAAGTACTTTAATTTAAAACAAATTCAACAGGACCAAGTCCAATTCCCACACAGGGACAGCACATTCAACATTAGGAAAACAATTAGTATAATTAATGACAAGGAGTGAATCTGTCATTTCTTTGGTAATGCAAAGGGAACTCCCAGGCAAGGAAACTCTCACTGTCAATGTAGGTTGGCATCTCTTCAGAAACTTATAAGATCAAAGAGTTACCTAAAGCTTAGAATTGAAATTATTTACCCAAGATCACAGAGCCAATATAAATTAGGCATACATTTTAAAGAATGATCCTCTTGGTTTTCAGGTCAACTCTATGCACAATATTATTTCTTGTAATTAATCATAAATGACCATAAATGTATACAAATTTGAAAACTAAATGATCATTTAAATAGTTGCAGAAAATGCTTTTAAAACAAATTTTGTTCTAAAATAGGTGTAGACAGGGAAAAATTCTTATTTAATAGGATCAAAACTACATGTCTAATACTAAGAGTCCGAGAAGATCTCTTGATGAAAATGGCAAAACATATGCTTTCTCAGTACAGATATGGCAAAGCATGATTCTTCCTATCCCCACTATTTGACATAGTTCTAGAATTATTAACTATTGCAGCAGAGTGAAATTAAAGGAAGAAATATTAGTAAAGAAGGGAAAAAGCATTTCTATTTGAAGACAAAATGATGATATACTCAAAAAATACCAGAGAACCATAGAAGGGAGTTACAGAGATAATTTATAACTTCTGCTACAAGATAAATCCACCAAAAATGGTCACCATTTATATACAATCCTAAACTAAAGCAGGAAGAAATTATAAGAGAAAATTCATTCAGAATAATCATAAAATGCATGAAATATGTAGAAGATAAATTACCAAAATACACAAAATTTATATAAACACAACTACACAATATGCATCTATTGCAGTGCCTCCAAAGACTCCTGGTAATCCCTTGAGCCAGAAGAGACATTTACTAACCAGAAGAAATAGGTCAGTTCATCCCCTACTGGATAAACCTAGATCTTGAAAAAAAAGATACAAATTGTGCAACCCTGAATTCATATTTAAAATTCATATTTAGATTTTTTAAATCATATTAAAAACCTAGATGGTATCTAAGGACTTGTTCGGCTCTGAGTTTATAATCCTATGATCTTGGGTCTTCTATCCAAGGAATAGCTGAGGTAGAGAGAATGATCAACAAAAACCTCATGATTTCATCATTGTGATAAAATCTTTGTTCATAATAATCCGTGAAAAATCTTCTATTTCAAGATATCTGGTAAAGAGAAGAGTGCTACATCTCAAAATAGCCCATCCCATGGAAAAAGAGACAACTGCCTGCTCTATTGGGTCCATAGGAAAATTATTCTAAAGTATGCAGTTCCATCAGAAAGAGCCTTTTTGATCCCCCAGGCAAAGACACACAACAGGCTCTGAAAACTGAGGTGCCACCACAAATTCAGAAACAAATTCCCTTTACTTAGGCAACTATGCTGCATATTTTAATTCTCTCATCTTTCTTGAGGCTGCTGCATGCGAACCTGCATGTGGCACCTGATTAAATCAACTTTCTCACAAAAGCCAATTCAAACAAGACTGTCTCAGAAATTACATTTTTATAATTTATGGGTTTTAAGAAAACACCATTCTGGCTGTCATATTGAAGAATTTGATTAAATTA
>NW_025356474.1:0-6237 GCF_016433145.1 Gracilinanus agilis | reverse complement strand
TTTCTTTTCTTTAAGTATTTTTCTATGGTTCCATGATTCATGTTCTTTCCCTCCCCCCTCCTGGAGCTGACAAGCGATTCCGCTGGATTATACATATATTATCACTCAATACGTATTTCCATATTATTCATCTTGGTAACAGAGCAATCTTAAAAGCAGAGCCCACGCCCAATACCCATATAAACAAGTGATAAGTCAAATGTTTTCAGAAATGACCTTTTGAAGGTCACAAAGCATCTATTATTCCAATTCAAGAAACATTTCTCTAAATATCTTTTTTGTGCCAGATATCCTGTAAGTCAGTAGAGGCTCCAAGACAAAACAGTTCCTTCCCTCAAGGAACTTACGGTCTGCCAAAATGATGTGCCCCCCCCCCCGATAAATTAATACAAAATACACACAAAGGAAATGCAAAACAATTTTTGGCTGAGGAGAAACGAGCAAGTTGGGAGGAGGCTAGAGAACGCCTCCCTTGTATGAGAGATGGCCCTTCAGCTGGGCTTTGAGATGCCACGAGGCGAGGGGAGGAGGTGGTGCACTCCTGGCATGGGGAGAGGTTGCAGTTCGGGTAAAGCACGGAGTCAATGGATGAAATGTTGTCAGGGAAACAAAGCTGGCCAGCTCTACCAGACAGAGGGTGCAGGAGAGAAGTGAGGGACAGGAGCTTAGCAAAGCAGCTTGAGCCTGGATGATGAAGGGCTCTACCAAGCAGAGAGTTTTGTACTTTTTCTTACCGACAAGAGGGAACTCGGAGCTTCTAGAGGGAGGGGATTGGCACCCTTAGGTGCGCCTCTTTATCAGCTACGCCGAAGCTGGAGCGGAGATGGGGAGAGTCTCAAGCCATATTGGAAAGAGGATTTGACAAAAAGGTTTTTTTTATTTTAATTTTGAATATTTCCCCATAGATCCATGTTTCACGTTCTTTCCCTCTCCCCAAACCCTCCGCCCCCTTAGCCCACCCACAATTCCACGGGGTGTTACACAAGACCCAGTTCCATATTGTGGATAGTGGACTAGAGTTATCGCTAGCGTCTGCCTCCCCAGCTATATCCCCTTCAGCCCGTGTGCTCAAGCAGTTGTGTTTCCTCTTGGACAAAAAGTCGAATAAGACTTGATCCCTGGCCTCACCGAGCTCAGAGTTCAGGAGTTGTAGATGTGACGACATCCTGAATTCGAGGCGGGTTTAGGGGAACAACAATGCATTCATGGAGTCTCAGATCTAGAAGCGGACCTAGAACACAACTCATTCCAGATCCCTGACAAAGAGCTGTCTAACCATCACGCATACCTCTCAGGATGGGAAGCTCACTACCACACTAAATAGATCATCCCATCATTAAACAAATATTATTTGCAATAAGCTCAGGTTCTTCTCTGACTCCCCATCTCAATGGGGAACTCTGAGGGTCCTGGAAGCTCGGCCTGATGTGAGGGCACGAGCTGTTGGCAAAGGATGGAGCTCATCAGGTGACATTGTGCCACATTCAAAGGGTGCTCTTGGTGGACGAGGATGACGCTGGGGCATGTGGTTTGGAGCCCTTTTAACAGGGAGGCAGAGGGGTTGGCACAGTGGCGCTCACTGGCTCATCCAGTCTTTCTTGGGACCTGGAAAAACACTTGCCAGGCACCTGGCTGTGACTAGGGAGCTTCAGGCCTGGCTTTTCCTCCTTGGCTGACTCCATCCCCCACCTCCTTCCTCCGACTCTCCCTAAATAAGCCTTCGATTCGCCTTTGGAGGCTATAATCACATAATTGCATGGCAGGAGCTGGATGAAGGCGACTCTGGAGGAGCAAATCCGCTGGTGCAAATGCACAGATTTGCTGTGAGAACTGCCGAGGAACCAGGGAGGGGCCTTAGAAGGATTTTAGACTATTGGCTGCCAGAACTGGACCTGATTTGGGAGATCGTAAATCAGTGATAGGAAGACAAGTCTAGATCTGGAAAGGACTTCCAGGCCCCTTTAGTCCATCAATTTTATTTGAAAAAATCATATTTTTCTCTTTATTTTGTTAAATATTTTTCAATTACATGTAAAAAGTTTCAGCCTTCATTTTTTACAGTGTTGAGTTCCTCCCCCACCTCGAGAAGGCGCACGATCTGCTATCGATTGTGCGTGTTGAACTCACACAAAACGTATTTCCATATTCATCACCTTCATTTTACCGATGAGGGAACTGAGGCGACTTGCCTAAGGATCAGGGATGGGAGCAGCCCCCAGACCCCCTCTTGCTTTTTCTTCTTCATTTAGTCCACCCTCCTGACAAGTGAGGAAGCTGGGCCTGAGAAAGGGACCAAAGGGCGGAGAGTGAGCCTCCAGGCCAAGAGCTCAGAATGTGCTGGAAGGCTGGCAGGAAGCTTCCCCTGCTGGCTAGGGCCCCTGTTGGGGCACTGGAGCCTTTCCCCCGTTCACCTCATCCCCTGGCCTGGGCCCAGATTGGCAGGCTGAGTGCCATCCTCACCCTGAGCAGCTGCTCCTACTTTCTCCTTATTTCCTGGGGTTGCCAGGGCCATGGGCCAAGCCTGAAGCCAGCCACCCTTCTGGGGGCGCAGATAAGCCCCCCACCTCTTCGGCAGGGCTCCCTGAGCTCGAGTGGCTGTCCGCAGCTATTCATTCCCAACAGTCACTGCTAAGCTCCTTCTCTTGCCTCCTGGCTCATCACCAGCTTTGCAAGACCCGCTGGTACATCTCTATGGGCCATGCGAGGCCCTTGGCGGCAGCCCCTGGTTCTGTACCAGGCTGACTTTTCCTCAAGAGGCTGAAACTCCTGCCCTAACCTGCCTGCTGTGCCCCACGGCCCTGAACAGAAAAGGAGAGAATTGTGGCTCGGGAGTGAGCCAACCATGACGTTGTCTCTCTAGCCCTGCCAATAGGAAGGGACCAAGGTTCCTTGATGGGGAGACACCCCTGCTCCTATAGGGTCATTGAGCAGTGAATGAGGGAAGGAAGCAGCCAGTCATTAAGCACCTACTGTGTGCCAAGTAAACCGGATTTCATTTGCTCCTTCCAACAACCTTGGGAAGTGGGTGCTGTCATCTCCTCTTTGCATTTGAGGAGACTGAGAGGAGGAGAAGTTAGTAAGTGTCGGAGGCTGGATTGGAACTGGGGTCTTTCTTCTTGTTGGCCCAGCTCTGCATCCACCAGACCATGGAGCTGACATCCTGGCAACCTGGTGGGATAATTGAATCCTAACCGGGCAGTTGGGAAACCTGGACTTGCTTGATCTTGGGCAAGCCATTTTTGCCAAGGAAACGAGCACCGCACAACAGGATGCTTAGCCTGAAAAAGAGTCCCCACAGCAATCAAAAGAGGCCGCCAACCCCATCTTTCATCCTCACAGGGAGGGCTGGCTGGCTGGTTGTTGTCCTTCGTGCTAGAAGAGGGTTAACCTCGCAGGGTTACAAGAAGCAGATAGGATGGAGGGATCAAGGTGAGGAAGGGCTTTGGAACCACGAGAAGTGAGATGCCAGTGTGGACACATGCCTGGGGCATTGTAGCCACCTCCAGCGTGCTCTGTTTGGGGTCTCATGGCGTGGCTTCCTCCGACAAGACCATTTTCAAGGAACAGGAGTTTCGTCCCACTAGAATGGCCTCAGTCGGAGAAGAGAGACGCTGCCCTCAGCCAGGGGAGCCTGGGAGAGAGCGGATTTCCATGCAACGCTGTAGAGCCCAAAGCCAATAACCAGTCAAATAACATCTCTAAGCACCTTCTATGTGCCGGGCCTCCTACTCTGCTAAGCTCTGGGGATACAAAGGAAGGGGGAAACGCAGTCCTCATCTTGAGGAGCTCAGAGTCTAATGGGGGAGACAGCATGCAAATAATTATGTACAAAGAAGCCCCACACAGGATAGATTGGAGCTAAACAACAGAGGGAAGGCACAGGCATTAAGGGGGATCAGGAAGGCTTCTTGTAGAAGGCAGGGTTTTTGCTGGGATATGAAGGGAGCCGGGGAAGCTGGGAGGTGGAGATGAAGAGAGAGAGAACGTTCCAGCAATGGGTGACAGTCAGAGAAAATGATCTGAGTTGGGAAATGGAGTGTCATGGTTGAAGAAGAGCAAGTGTTAGCAGATGACAGGGTGGGTGGCAGGGAGTTGAAGAGTAAGAGGACTGTAAGGACGGAGAGGGGATGAAAAGCTCTGAATGCCAACAAGAGGATTTGATAGTTGATCTTGGAGGCGATAGGGAGCCATTGGGGTTTACTGAGGGGGGGATGACGTGACCAGATCTGTGCTTTAGGAAAATCCCTTTGGTGGATGAATGGAGGATGGACTGGAGTGAGGAGAGACTCGAGGCAGACAGACCAACCAGCAGCTATTGCAATGGCTCAGATGTGAGGTGACAAGGGTCTGTACCAGAGGGGTGACGGGATCCAAGGAGACAAAGGAGAGCCATGCACGAGAGACAAGTTCAGGACAACAAAGAAAAGTCCGACAGAACCGGTCAGGGCTCCAGATCCCTACATTGGCTGACATCTCAGTGCCCCAAGAGGGTCTAGAAAGAAGAGAACAGGGACAAAGAAAGGAGCCTCAGGGATCATTCCTGCTTAGAGAGGGGGCTAAGACCAAGGAACCAGGGAAGCCAGCTGGAACAAAGCAATGGGAGAAACGGGAGGGGAATGAGCAGACTCAGGTGCCAGCTGTGGCCCTCACCCATACTCAAAAGGAAATATCTGTCCAGGGAGAGCCGGGCACCAGACGAATGCCTCACCTCTCCACATCTCTCTTCCGCCTGCCCCAATAGAAGCAGTGTCTGTGCTGGCTGTTGGCTGTTCATGAATATTAATCCCCTGTCTGCCTCATTACCCCCAGAAAATATGGACTCCGAGACAAGCACTGTGTATTTGTAAAAGGTCGTCCCCCCCTGCTAAAGCGTCTGTGATGGGAGCCTCGGCAGATTCATTTTCTTCCCTGTTATTGTTTATTGAACATATCATGTCCTGGGCACTGGCAGCAAGGCTTCCTGTTCAGCTGTTAACTATGTGTTGCCCTAACCCAGCCTCTGCTGGACAAAACAAACCAGCAGAATCCTTTTGGCTCTGGATTCATATCTCTTTTCCCTACTTAAAGGACTCTCCCCAGCCCGGGAAAGTAAAAGGACTGCTCAGATTTGTAACCAAGATAGGCCAATCAGAGCTTTCCTTCAGGGAGCTCCAATTGAGAGGCTTTGAAAATTGAGCACTTGCCTTCTTCACTCTTCACCCTGCTGTTCAGTTGTTTATGTCTGACTCTTTGGGACCTCATTTGGGGTTTTCTTGGCAAAGATACTGGAGTGGTTTGCCATTTCCTTCTGCAGTTCATTTTACAGATGAGGAAACTGAGGCAAACATGGTAAAGTGACTGACCTAGGGTCATACAGCCAGTAAGTATGTGAGGCTGGATTTGAACTCAGGAAAAATGAGTCTTCCCGATTTCAGACCTGGCCCTGTCTGCTGTACCACTTGGCTGCTGCTAGGGAATCCTTTCCAACAATCAGCCTATCCCTAAGTGGGATGAGCTGCCTCTGGAGGTTGTGGGTTCCCTGCTCTTCGAGCTCTCCAAGCAAAGTCTGGCTGACTCCTTGTTGGGGAGCAGTAGAGGGGATTCTGAGCCTGGTAGTGGTCCGATCTCTTCTTGCTCTGTGATGCTGCCATACTATGACTATTCTCTCTCTGCCACCCCCTACCCTGGCCGCCTTTCCAGGGCAGAACTTGGTACACTCGAGGGTTGGCTCTACGATGTGAGCCCGAAACCACTGATTTCCCTTCACTAATATGGCTGGGCCTGCTCCTATTAAGTGGTTACCAGGCTATCTATGCCAGGAATTATGTTTCCATCTCAGCCGATGATTAGCTCTCTCAAGGCTGGGGGAGATTAGCTCCCTACATCTCTGGGCTATTTAGTGGCTATAATTTCCAGACACTTCAGGCACTATAAACCTGCCGTGAGCACATCTTGACCTAGATGGGGCTTTTGCTGGAAATAGGAGGGTTTGATTGGGCCTGTGATCAGGGAAGAACGTCGTGTCTCTAATCAGCCCAGGAACATGGTTCTCTGTGAGGAGGGGCATGCCTTTCTGGGCTACCTGCAGCATTCCAAAGTGGGAATAGGGTATGGGCTTCAAGCCCCATGTGGCTTCCAATCAGACATAGAAACTGTCCCCGTATGAGATGTCTGGAGCCAGAGATGGTAGCTAATCCCTTTCCTGCAGCATCTTAAAGAGGAGGGAGAGGGAGAGAGAAAAAGAGAGAGGGGCAGAGA
>NW_025356473.1:0-1750 GCF_016433145.1 Gracilinanus agilis | reverse complement strand
AAGGAAGGAGGGAAGGAAGGAAGGAGGGGAGAAAGGGAGAAAGGGAGAAAGTGAAGAAAGGGAGAAAGTGGGGAAAGGGAGAAAGTGGGGAAATGAGAAATAGGGGAAGAGAATGGACAGAAAGAGAGAAGGGGAGAGAGACAGAGACAACACCCTAAAAGACTTGGCTCTAAAACTCAATCTAGGATAGAAAAAAAAGCGTGTGACTTCAGAGTTTCTTGGTGGTTTGTTGCTTTTAAATGAGAATTACGGGGTGCACTGATTAGTAAAGTAAGAATTAGTAAGTTTCTCTCTAACTGTAATTATACAGAGGCAGCCGGGTCTGCTCTGCCCATGCCAACATGAGTCACCAAGAGAAGCGAAAACGAAGTTTCCCCGTGGAAAGCAGGAACGAACACGCCCTCAGTGCGCCACTCACTGGGCTTCCTGCTGAGTTCTGACTCTACCACAGACGCTCAGAGCAGGGCAGCTCCCAGCTTCTGGTCTCTGCCCAGGCCAGAGGCGGGATGCCAGGCTCTTCACTTTCAAACTGTAAACATAAATGCAGAAAATCATTAAGAAAAGGAGCCGGAGCCATGCACACGTGGACACTATCCGGGTGATTACTAAAAGGATCCTCGGTGGGCCCCCTGCCTGGGGAGGTGGGGAGTAACTCCCTGCACGAGCAGGTCTGATGTAAATCTGACTTTCCATCAGGTTCCCCAGAGGGCCCCACCTGTTAGGAGGCCAGAGCTCAGGGAACGAGTCTAAGAGGCATGTAGAAAGGGTGACAGGTTAGGCCTGTGGGCTCCCTATTCCACAGCCTGGCACGTGGCAGATGCTTCCCTGATGGCGCCCCAATGACCAGGAGCTCTTGCCATGGGAATCTGAGGGGCAGCTAAGCAGCTCAGAGTGCGAAGCCTGGAGTCAGGAAGATCTGAATCCAAATTCGTTATCTGACACTTACAAGCTGGGCAAATCACTTCACCCTGTTTGCCTCAGTTTCCTCATCTGTCAAATGAGCCGGAAAAGGAAATGGCAAACCCTTCCTCCAGGATCTCTGCCAGGAAAGCCCCAAATGGGGTCAGGAAGAGTCGGACAGGGCTGAAATAGCTGAACGACCAGCACCACCCCAGAGGGCCACATGCCTGTACCCCAATTTCCCCAATGTGCATGAAGGTTAGAGCTGGAAAGGTCCTCAGATATGTTGTGGATGAGGAAGCAGAGACCCCAGAGGAGCAGGCCCTGCCCTGAGGCCTCTCTCGATGAAGGGCTGAGAAGGAGGGGTTCAGAGAGAGAAGCCCCAACCTGGAATCAGCTTGGAAGTAGGACCCTAGAAAGCAGCTGGCGGAGAAGGCTTGAGAGAGTGAGCCGGCTCTCGGGGAAAGGGAGCAATAAGGAAGCTTCATCTGGTTCTTAGTGGCCTGAACAGGCCAGACTCAGGCCCAGGAGCAAGAATGAGCAGACACTGATTTACACGGTGCTTCACAACTGGCAAAGCGTGTAGCTGTGACTCGGGAGTTTAGGGGGGCCCCACACCAAAAGGTGCCAAGCCCTGGGATCTGGCTCCCCCACGCCAATCAGGTCTTATTCTCCCATCTCCTGGCCCTCGCACGCCTGATTTACACATCCTTCTCTCTTCTGGTTCCCAGAATCCCCAGCTTCCTGCCTCTCCTCCCGTCCTGCATGAGACCTTCCCCAACAAAACCAGATCAAACTAGCCTGGACTTCAGATCAGAAAGGGCCAGCGTGGCAGAAAGCCCAGAGAGAG
>NW_025356472.1:0-2416 GCF_016433145.1 Gracilinanus agilis | reverse complement strand
TCATTTTTAACATGATTACATGTTTCATGCTCCTATTTTCCCCTTCACCCCCCGCACTCCCCCCACCCATGACCGACGCACTTTTCCACTGGTTTTGTCATGTGTCCTTGATCAAGACCAATTTCCCAATTGTTGGTAGTTGCATTGGTGTGGTAGTTTCGAGTCCACACCCTCAATCATGTCCGCCCCGACCCATGCGTTCAAGCAGTTGCTTTTCTTATATGTTTCCTCTCCTGCAGTCCTTCCTCTGAATGTGGGTAGCATCTTTACCATAAATCCCTCAGAATTGTCCTGGGTCATTGCATTGTTGCTGGTACAGAGGTCCATTACATTCAATTTTACCACAGTATATCAGTCTCTGTGTATAGAGTTCTTCTGGCTCTGCTCCTTTCGCTCTGCATCAGATCCCGGAGGTCTCTCCAGTTCGCCTGGAACTCCTCCAGTTTATTATTCCTTTTAGCACAATAGTATTCCATCACCCGCATATACCACAGTTTGTTCAGCCATTCCCCAATTGAAGGACATACCCTCCTTTTCCAGTTTTTTGCCACCACAAAAAGCGCAGCTATAAATATTTTTGTACATGTCTGTTTTTGTACTAATTGTTGCCAAACATGAAGTTGTTTGTTTCTCAACTGAAATGCCACTATTTCCAATTGACATTTTCTATTAAAAAAAAAAAAAGAATCTTTCCCCTTCAGAAGAGCCTAACAAACCATTTTTCTCAGCGCCCACCAAAGACAAAGGTAGCAGACCTAAGATTCTCTAAACTAAATATCCCTTCCAGAGGAAGAACAAAAGGTCATAGGACTTAAATACACTTAAATCAAGAAGGAACTCAGATGTCATCTAGCCCAACCTTTTCATTTCGAAGATAAGGAAAAAGGTCCAGAGAGACTGATTTCCCCAATACCATACTGGAAGTGGGAGACAGAGGTAGGGCTTTAGCCTAGATTCTCTGACTGACGAATTGGACTAGGTTATCTTGTATTCTTTCCTTTGTACCACAAATTTATGTGGATGTACTTTTTGGTGTGAATACACACATAAGCAACACTCCTCATCTAGTTGCCTATTGGGGTCAAGAGACAGACATATGAATTACTTCGTGTAATACTTTTTGAGTAAAAAGTGTGTGTTTCACTCATTTTTTCATCTTCTTATTTCTGGTTGTAGGGAAACAGACCAAACAAAAAATTACGAAGTGTCAAAATTTTGTTCTTTATTGACAAAGTCTCAGACATGAATTTATATAGGATGCTGAGAGACTTTCATAAGGCCAAGGTCAAGATGCCTTAAAATTTATTTCAAGAGAAATTTCAGGGGCAGTTAATAGCAGGATAGGTAGAGAACCAGGCCTGGAGTTGAGAACCTGTGTTCAAATTTGACCTCAGATACTTCCTAGCTGGGTAAATCACCTAACCTAGACCGCTTAGCCCTTGGACTCTTCCAATCTAGAATTGATACTAAGAAAGAGTTTTGTTTCTTTTTTTTTTTTTTAAAGAAATTTCATTGGTGCAGGTACTTTCTTCACTAATAGAAATCCCAAGTCTTCCACATCTTTATAAATGGGCATTTATGAATGGCTAAAACTTTCATTATCTGGAGGTCAAACTCTGTGGAACTATCTGCTCCATGTTTAAGTGATCTTATCTCTAGACTTCTGTCCATCTTGCCAGAGTTTTGCTCCAACTGAATAATCACTGGAAGCTTTGAGTTATCTTACAGCCAGCTTTACACCTTGATTCATCTTGAGTGGTTTATCCATGAATCATTTAATCCAATTACCTCCCACCAGGCTGACATTCAATTATTTTCCCCAAAGTTTGTTCCAGTAGAATGCAAGTTCCTTGAGGTCAAGGACTATTTCTTTTATTTGTTTTTCTATTGTCAATAACTGCCATGGTATCTGGCAAAGAGCAGGTACTTAACAAATACTTATTGAACTGAACTACTCTTTCCTATTTTATTATTCTCCACTTAAGAAAATTCTACAAACTCCCTGTTCATCAGGGCCAATTATTAAAGAATCTGTACAATCAGAACCATCAGAAAAACTAACTCTTCTTTTGCCATTTAAGTCTACTTTCTTTAGGTCTGTCTATAATAATAAACAATTGGTTTATTTATTTAAATGTCCTTATGACAATTCTTTCCTAATTTGGAGACTAATTTTACATTAAATTCCTCAAAGTCAAGAGAGGGGATTCAAAGAACTCTAAAGTTATTCTTTCCCTCTGTTTATTATATATTTTAATAATTAACTCTCATCTCTTTATCTTTTCTTCTGGACAAGTAATTTCCTTAGGGTTTCCTCATAAAATTCATCTTCTTCCTCTCTACTTTATCCCCCCCATCTCCTCCCCTCTCCCTCTTTTCCATTCCCTCCTTCCTCTCCCCTCCCCCAGTTTCTTCC
>NW_025356471.1:0-4035 GCF_016433145.1 Gracilinanus agilis | reverse complement strand
TATATATATATATATATATATATAGCTTTTGCTATCATTTGATGTCAGAGGTAATTATCCTAGATTGATTCTAGCTTGAAGACTCAGTGTTCCAGTCTCTCCCAACAACTTACATTGTTATTATTTTTTTTTCTGAAAGGTGATAAAGCTGTGCAGGAAATTTGCTTATCCCAGGAGACTAGGGCTCAAGCTACACATCTATTGAAACAGTTTCCTGGTAGCATCTGACCATATTGATGTGATATCTAGAGAAACTATGGATATTTTTGTGGAACGGAGCACATTGAGAGTCTCCACATCCTGAACTACTGACCAGACATGTTTCTGTATGGAAGGGCTAAACATTTACTCCACGCCAAATAATCCTGTATCCTTGTCCAATATCCTTTTTATTCTTTAGCAAAGTAAGCCACACACACACACACACACACACACACACACATATATATATATATGCATATACATATATATACTAATCTAAACTAATAAGCCCAATCCAAACACATCCTTCCAACTCTCCCCATTTTTGGAATAGTGACACCTTAAATATTTAATATCACTTTCTCCTATATGAAGCTAGTTATACTGACTGAAATCATATAAACAATTTAAAGGAAAATAGCATGGGGGAGAGAAGTTTAGAAAGAAGAAGGGAGAGTTCATAATAAGGCATGGAAGTAAATGGGAATATTTTGTTAGTAACATGCTGTACTTAATTTGTATATTTTAAATTCACTACAAATGGAGTATATGTTTTGCAAAAATAGAAATAAAAAAGTTCTCCCATATCAGGATCCATTTCCAATAAAATTTTAAAATGAATCTTCAGTGTCTTCGCCCTTGCCTAGTTTTGATTCACTCTCTCTTCTGTCCTGATTGGATGCATTATCCCCTCCTCTCAATTTTCCAGTGTCTTCTTGATGGTCATTATAATACTTTATCATTGTCTGTTTTCCTTATTCAACACTCCAAGTTCAATACTTGTCCCTCACTTATCTCAGTCAATTTTGACCTAAGAAACCATTGGGACCAACTAATTCACTCTAAGGTGTGAACATCCTCTTAGTTTTAGCTTTCTGAATTATTCTCCCCAGGGTATTTCTCCTCTTTAAAGAAAACAATCAGAAATAGCAATAACCAATATCTAATGGTTGAATTGCAGTCACGGTGGTAAAGGAGAGGGGAAAGTTAATTTTGGGGGCAGGGAGTATTTCAGAGCTTTTCACAGTCATACTCAGTAAGTAATAACAGGCCTAATGCCATCCACACATACCATTTTAATTAAAGGGATTTAAATTGATTTTTGTTCTGAGGATTTTGTAAAATCCCTTATGATAACTAAAGACCATCTAGAGTGTTGCAAAATTGAGACTCTTAATCATTGCCTTAAGTGAATTAATGCCCCTTTGAAATTATCTGGCTGAGAATTAGAATAAAACAATGTAAAATCTGAAGGGACTAGACAGAGAACAAACCACCCAAGCTGATTATGTCATATTTAAAAAAAAACAAACTGAAACAAAGTCACAAACAACAGAAGTATAACTATTTGTGTTTTCCAGAAGAAGATGAACAATTAAAATTTACATATGAAGTGGTAGCTAGGTGGCTCAGTGGATAGAGAGTCATACTTAAAGGAGAAGTCCTGGGTTTAAATGTGGCCTCAGATACTTCCTAGCTGTGTGACCCTGGGCAAGTCATTAAATTCCCACTGCCTAGTCCTTACCACTCTTCTATGTCTATGTGGGAAATAGTATTTAGTATTGATTCTAAGACAGAAGTTTGAAAAAAAAAAAAAGCCCTAACAGTATAGTGTTGAACATGTGAATAATATATGTATATAAATACACGCATAACATAGAGGCACATATACACTTAAAATAGATGTATATCATTCATAATGTACATATCTTTGATCAGAGAAGGACCTTCTAATTTCAAAAAAGTCCAAAGATATTGGATTTTACATCTTCCTAATTAAATCTGAAATGATTTTCCAAAAAAAGTTGGCAACAGTGTCAGTTTTGGGGAGTCAAGTACAAATTGGTCTCATTACCATACAAGGAACCCTGAAAAGAGAATCATACTCTATACCTAGGCAGAATTCATTGTACATCTTACAAATGAGAGAATAGGACTTGTAGGAGCCAAGATCTTTGTGCTACCCTTTTTCCATATGTGCTCTCTAAGTTTAAGTTTACTTTCTCCTGGACTCTATACATTCTCGAGGAAGGATATGGTCTAGACTTTTGTGGAAGAGATATTTTAAATCCAGTTTTTAAAATAGCATAATAGCAAATGTCTTTACTAAAAGTTACTAACTGACTAATTAATGTCAATTGAAAATCTTTAGAAAGTGGAAGGAAAAAAAGACAGACACAGAATTAATCTTCATCCCTAAGAGTTTTTCCTAAAATCTTGAGGGAAAAAACTATGTAACAAGTCTAGTTACAGGAACCAAATTCTTCTATAAGCTATATAAATAATTACCTAGGACTTATCAAGCAGGTATTTGAAAGGAGTTATGAGTTCTAAAATGTTGAGGAAAGAGACAAAGTGTATTCCTTAAATGGAGAATAGTCTATGGCAGAACAGGGAGTCAGGAAATCAAATTCCAAGGTCAGTCCTGAGACTTGGGTATCATTTTAGCTGCTATATGGAAAATAGATTTGAAGAAGTAACTTGTGGCAGAGACAACAATTAGGAGGCTATTGTGAGAGGTTATGAAAGCTTAAACTGGAGTGATAACCTAATGAGTGGAAAAAGGGATACACTGAATGTTCTGGATGTAGAATTCACAAGACTTACCAACTGGTTGGATTCAGGGGCAGGGGACAGGAAAATAAAAAAAATTAAGTATGACTTCTAGTTTGTGAAACTAGGTGTCAGAAAAAGATATTACTTTAATTGAAACACATAAGTTAGAAAGAGATGAGATTTTAGGGGAAAATAATGAATTCTATTTGGATAGGTTAAGTTGGAAATACCTTTAAGACTGAATGAAAAAGGTCCCAGTGATATAGGACTGGCATTCAGGACAAGATTATCATTGGATCTTGGAGTTATCTGTTTAAATATGTAAATTGATAGGACATCAGGAGCACAGCTAAATGATGGATTCAAGGTAAAATTTTAGGAGCACAATAAAGAACAAAAAGATATAGAACTGAAAGAGACCTCAAAGTTCATCTAATCTAACCCCAACTATTTACAACAGACTAAGTAAATGTATAGGTTACTTAATTCTGTGTCTCTATCATCCCTCCATATCTCTCTACATCTACTTTTCCCTTTGTTACCTCCAAATGTGAAGGATGTTGCTCCAAAATAATTTTAATTCAAGAACAGTTCATTAGGACCTTGAGTAGACATTTATACTGTTTAATCTTATATTAAATGTTCTTTCCCTATAAACTACTGTCTCAATTTTCTAAGAATGTGAGTATGTGTGCTATCATGCACATTAGTCCCATTCATTTCTTTCTGAATTTATGCTATCTCTGCATTCCTTTGTTTAGTAAATCAGTGTTAGGATTTTTTAAATTCCTTGTGCTGCATAGTCAGATTAGAGATTTACATGGTTTTCTTTGATCTAGTATTTCTCCATAATAATCATTTTATATTTTAATGTCATGCTTAGAAATTAAGCATATGTTTTTATATGTATATGTCCACACACATATGCCTAGATTTAAAAAGAGGTTATTTTTCAAGGAGACACTTGTATTTATGAATTACTTGTAACATCTTTTGACATATATGTTACTGATAAAATCCAAATAGTCTGAGTTTTCAAGACTCTTAGAATGTCTTGAAAGGAAGTTTGGTAACAAGAAACATTGATTAAAATCATCTGCCTTAACACCCTTTCCAGTCTGAATGGCATTCTCCTTGTCAGAGAAGACAGAAGCAAAATGAGTTGAGTAGTTCTTTTTTCTCTTTGTCATCAGTTAACATTACACATTTCATTGAAAAGAGCAGGTTGTCTATCCTTTGTCTTTTTGTGACCCAGAAGAGAAAAAAAGAAAAAAGAAA
>NW_025356470.1:0-7682 GCF_016433145.1 Gracilinanus agilis | reverse complement strand
GAGGCAAGAGGGGGCCCTGCCCCTCCCCCACCCCATCCCCGGCTCGGAGGGGAGGAGGGAGAGATCGTGGAGGGCGCGGGCAGCCGGTCTCCCCTTCCCGGCCAGGGGCCACCGGGGCCGGCGCAGTCCCAACGGCCTTCCTTCTTCCCCCGTCCTGCCAGGCTCCTGGGAGAGCTTCTAGTCCAGCCCCTGCGTCCCTGGGAGAAACTGAGGTAGCCAAGCGAGCTTCCGAGGAGGACCCACGTCCCCCGCCTATAAAGCAGGGCCCTCCCCACCCCAGCCAAAGCATCCGCGCCGGCTCCGGCCCTCCCCCCCTCCCGGGCACGACCTCCCCGGACCCAGCTGGGGCTCTCGGCCTCTCTGCGTACCCCTGGGCCGCCCTCCTGCTAGGCGAGCCAGGACCCAGCGGGGAACTCGAGGGCGGCTCCTCTTGGCCCATCTAGCTCAGTTGGAGCCTCGGGCCCCTGCCGTCCCGGGCTCTGCCTCAGCTTCCCCCCGGCCTCCTTGGGCCGCGGGGAGCTCCACGTCCGCCTGCCAGGGGGCCGCCGGGCAAGTTCACTTTCCCATCTTCCCCCTGGCCAGCCCGTCGCACAGGAAGGTTTGCCTCCCCGCCCCGCTGTGGCAGCAGAGCTGACCTGGGGGGCCCTCGGCCCGGGGGAGCTAGTGAGCCCCAGACAGACCCCAGGAGGCCTTGCCTGCCCTGGGGGAGCTCACATTCCCCCCTGATTCGTTCTCTAAGTGGGGGGGCAGCCCGAGGGAAAAGGCCTCAGGAGCGGGGGAAGGCCGACTCCCCCAGGAGGGCCGGCCCTTGTCGGCCTTTGGGGTTTCCGGACCAGAATCGGCCGGGGCCACACCGGAACCAAGGCGCGTGTAGGAGAATGGCCGCCCGATTTAGCCTGGCACGGGGTCCTCGTCTGTAAACCGAGGGAGGCCCGCCCAGGCCGTCCCGCCCTGCTCTACCAAGCTGAAAACTCAGGGGGCAAAGTGGGGCAAACGGAGGGCGGTACTTGGTGGAGGGGGGCGGGGGGGGGGATCTTGATTGTTGCCTTTGCACGCGGGGACCTCGGCCATGGCCTGACACTGTCTGTGAGTACTAGATAAATGTGCGGAGAGTGGAATTACTTTACTTGGAAGCAAAATGACTTTCTTGATGGCAACTGGGCTGGTTTTGAAGGACTTGGGACCCTCGGCCCGAATCACTGGTGCTCGTGGCCCCCCCCGGCGGCTCTCCGGCAAATCTTTCAAAGATGTGTTTCATGCGCAGACACGAAGGCTAAACAAAGCCCCAAACGTAGGGCAGAAGAATCCATCGATGGCTGAAGAAGTTCAGATAAAAATTCCCTTTCCTTGAGCTCCCACACACTCTCCTCCACCACTAATTCCCTTCAGCCCTGAGTCCCGGCTGGGGAAACCAGGAGGCACTTTGGTCATGTGATCTGCCCTGAAGTTGAATTAAGTTGCAAGTCTTCCCCTTTGGTAGAAAGGGTGCAGCCAAAAGGCATTGCTTTCATTTCCCTCAGTTCCTTCATGTCAAAGAATTGCTTCAGAAACGTGAAAATTGTGCTTTCCCCACCCCCACCCCCACCCCCATTTTTTCCTGTGGAGTACAAGTAAATGTGTTTAGAAATAACCACCTACTCCGATAGGATGGCTGCCCCACCCAAGGCCCATTAATTACCCTGAGAGAGAACTAAGGAGAATTCTCCACTCCATTCCGTCTGTCGCCTTCCTGTCCTTAAACGCTGAAAAAGGTATCTCTTCCAAACTCAAAATAAAGGCTGAGAGAACCCACAGGACGCTTTCATAAAGGAACCCTGCGTTTGACTCGCCCAGACATTCGATTGCCAGAGCCAGCAGGGTCAGGATCAAAGAGAGAATCTCATAAGCAGCCAAGAAGCCGAAAATCCTATGTCAAAAAGCGCCGCCTTGAGTCACGCCAGAAATTATTCAATAAAGAGGAACAATGAAAGAAGCTGGAGATAGTATACTAAAGGAAAAAAAAAAAAAGCGCCCTCAGCCTTCAACCCCAAATGGCTACTCTGCAAGACTGAGAAAAGCTGGTTCTCTCATCCTGACCCGGATTTGCTAGTCACTCATTCATTCAGGAGAAACCATAGTCAGATGGGCTTTTGTCACAAAATTTGACAATGCAGAAGGATAAGATAAAGAAGTCTGGAAAGCAAGAAATGAGTAAGTGGTGATTTCATGTATCTGTGCTCTAGGAGAAGAGAGAGCAAAGGACCAGACAGAAATAGCATCTGGAAGAAGAAGGTTTAAAGGGGGAAAGAAGAATCCTAAGTCACATTCTCATCTGGAATGAGTAATGATGAAGAATATACACCCATATCAGTAAAAGTAGACTCCTCACCACTGTGCTGGGGGAGAGGAAATTGTTTCTCCCTGTGTTCAGCGTAAAGGATCACAAATTGTACTGTACCTTGTGCTAACATAAACAAGATTAAAGTAACAAAAACATAAAATAAATAAAGTACTAACATAACTAACTAACCAAAAAAAAGATACTGTTGAGAAAAAAACAAACTTAATTGTAAACATGAATGTTAACAGCCTGAAATCACCCACAAAAAGAAACTAATGAATGGGAAAGAAAAGAGAATCTGACGATATACTGCGCACGAGAAACACCTCCAAAATATAGGGATGCCTACGGATTTAAAGTGACAAATTAGAATGATTATGTTATGTTTCAGCTGAATAAAAAAGCAATAGATATAATCATAATTTTGAATAAAGTAGTAGTAAAAATTCATACCAAAAAGAAAGATAAATACATTATCCTTAAAAGTACTATAGATAACATGACAAGGCCACTATTCAATATATATGTTCCAAATATATAGCATAGAAACTAAGTATTCACAGAATGAAAAGCAAAAAGGTATAGATAGTAAGATATTAATAGTGAATCTTTAAGGTTGTCCTTCTGGAGCTTGTCAAATATCACAGAAAGATAAATTAAGAGGAAATGATAAGCCTGAACAAGAAATTAGAGAAACTGGATCTGATATTCCTAAAGAAATTGTTGAATTCACAGAGAATCACAAAAATTTTGTTGTTTCCAGGTTCACATGGAATTGTTATAAAAATTGATCATGTTCTATTGGCATAAAGAAATCATAAATGTAGAACAGCAGAAATATTTTTAAAATATTTTGTTTTTCTCCAGTTACTTGTAAAAACCAGTAACATTATTTTTAAATTTTGAATTCAAATTCTCTCCCTTTTTCCCACCATCCCTCCCTCCCTACTTCTCCCCACCACCTCCTCCCTGAAATAGCAAGCAGTCTGATAGAGTTTACATGTACAATCATGTCATTTTGTGGAAGCGATCTCAAAGAATAAGAAAAGAAAGAAAGTGAACTAGAGTATGTTTTGGTCTGCATTCAGACCCTACCAGCTGGTTCTCTGAAGGTCCCTGACAGACTGCCTTGGATGACTATTACTGAGAATAACTTGATCATTCACAACTGCCATCAAAAAATATGGCTGTTCAGAAAAAGCTGGAAAGACCTCCGTGAACTGATGCAGAGTGAAGTAAGCAGAACCAGGAGACCATTAAATACAGTAACAGCAATGCTGTGTTGTGATCAGCTAACTGTGAGACTTAGCTACTCTCAGCAATACAATGACGTGGGACAATTCTGAAGGACTTAAGACAGAGAATGCTCCCCCCCCCCCCAAGAGAAAGACCTGCTGGAGGCAGGTGCAGATCAAAGCAGACTATCTTTCACAAGGTTTATTTACACTTTTATTTGGGGGTTTGGATTTTATATGAGTATTCTCTTACAACAATGACCAGTATGGAAGTATGTTTTACATGATAATACATGTATAATCCGGATCAAATTACTTACCATGTCCGAGTGGAGGGAGGGAGGGAGACAATTTGGATCTTATAATTTTAGATGAACATTATGTTGAAAATTGTTATTACATGTAATTGGAAAAATAAAATATCTTTGCATTTAAAAAAATGCTGTTGGGACCGCTGGGTGGCTCAATGGATTGAGAGCCAGACCTAGAGATGGAAGATCCCAGATTCAAATCTGGCCTCAGGCACATCCTGGCTGTGTGACCCTGGGCAAGTCATTTAACCCCCATTGCCTAGCCCTTACCCCTCTTCTGCTTCGGAACCAACACACAGTACTGATTCTAAGATAGAAGGCGAGCGTATAAAAAAAAATATCGCTGTTGCTGAACACAAGGTTCTTCTAGTTCTGATTACTTCACTTTGTATCAGTTCATGTAAGTGAAAGGCAGCCGCCCGGAGCATATGCTCTCTGGATCATAAAAAGAAAAATCAGTTGCTGAGATGTGCCGAGCTAGAAGCCATGAGTGGAGCTGCACCATCTCTCCAGTGGGGCATCACCTTTATTTAAAAAGAAGTAAAAGCCATCTGAACCCCGGGGGGGGGGGGGGGGGGCAATCGCTTCATCCTTAAGTTTCTGTCAGAGAAAGAGGAGACAATCTGATCCGTCCCAGATTCAGGAGTAGCAAATCTCCGAAAGCTTAAAAGGAAATGGAGGAAGACCCCGCGCGGACAGATGTTTCCGAGGGGTCGTCCCAGGAAGGGCGACAGGCTCAAGAATGAAATTCTCGGGGCCCAAAGGGTAACGGTTCAAATGAAGAGGGGGAAGGTGTCACTGGCCAGGGAATTCCGAAACCCATTTTGAGTTTTCAGAGAAATGGACCTAAGATGGAAGGAAGCGAGAGCAGGCGAATGGAAGATGCAGCTGGGAAGGTGACCGAATCCTTTAAAATGCTCTTGGGACCAAGCTGCAGGCGACCTGGAAAGCTAACAAGGGACAGCAGGGAGGTCTGTTGGGGGAACCGAAGAAGAGCCAGAGACAATCCTTGAGACAGACATGAGGTGATCACTGACCACAAGCAGAAGTTCAGTAGGAAGCTCCTCTACCAAGGAGAATGACCTTTGCATCGGAGAGGAATAAGGAGATTCTGAGATCCATTAAGAGAAGGAAAAGGCACACCTCAGTGTCTGATGAATCCAAGAAAGAACCAGTAGATGCGACGGCTGAGCCATCGTCAGGAATCTGTGACAGAGAGAAAGATGAGGGAAGGAGGAGACGAGCATTTATACAGCACCTACTATGTGCAAGGCTCTCTGCTAAGTACTTTACAAATATTACCTTTATTGATCCTTATGGCAATCGTGGCAGGGAGGGAGGTGCTTTCCCCCACTTTCCTGATGAGGAAGCTAAAGCAGACAGAGATTAAGTGACTTGCTGAGGGTCACACAGCTAGTAAAGGTCTGAGGCCAAATTTGAACTCGGGTCTTCTCGACTCCAGGACCACAGGTCTGTCTCTCCACTTTCCTACCTAGCTACCTATAAATGGGAGAGCTATCACAAGTCTGCAGCAAAAAGTCTTCAGTTGTCTAAAGGGACAGGAATAGAGGCTGGAAACTAGGAACCAATGAACTCCATTGAGATTCCTGGGAGAATTCTAGGGAGGGAATGTAGTTGCTCCATCCAGAACAGATCATCCTCAACCAGTGATGATGAACCTATGGCACAGGTGCCAAAGAAGTAGTTACCCTCTCCCCCTCCGCCCCCCTTCCAGAGTTCTTTACTAGAAAGGCAGAAGGACTCTGGTGGAGTTGCTCCCTTCCCCCTCTCCATCATGCCTCATGACATTTTTTCACATCACCTGCCTGTCTGCCCAGCAGTGGAAGCAGATAGGAGGTAAGGTGGGTAGTACACAGGCAGCAGGGCTGGAGGAGCACTGGTGTCCAGATCTATTTATCATCTCTGATAACCTGATAAGGATGGCTTAGTTGATAAGGAAATAACGGGACTCGGGAGACGATCTTGACTGTTAATTCACAGCTGCTTCTCCAAAGTGCCATTGAGTCACTAGTTTATTATATGTGAAAATTCAAACCCTCTTTCACTCACAAGCACAGAGAGAGTTTTACAGCTTCGTACACACTGCAATGAGTTTAGACAACACACAGAAACCTCAGAAGCTTTAAGGTGAAGATAAGAACCAGGCTGGACCTTCAGCTGCGTGATTATCAGCAAGCTGAGTCTGAGAATACTTTTCTCAAGGCCAATGCCCTGCTAAACTAAGGTTTTGGCCTTGGCTGCATTTCTGACCAAAGGGGAAGAATGTTAACCTCTTAACTGTTGGTTTGCTAGGAACCTAAAGCTCTTCAATAAGGCCACAATACTTTTCAATAAGAAATCACAAGGATCACAAAAGGGGTCAAAAGAGGAGTCTCAGATTTTTATCTAGTTGAGACTGTTTCTCTTATTGGCTTCCCACACACTGGGGTTACTCGGGTCCTTCTCCACACTCCCTGAGGACATTCCTCACTTCACCTGGTCCTCTGCCCAGCAGCCCAGTAGGAACACTTTCTCTCTCCCCTATGTGGGGCAAGGGGTGGGTAGTACACTCAGCACTCAGTGGGGGGGGGAGGTATAGCACTTGGTCTGGGGGGTGGGGTGGAGGCAGGGTCTGGCACTTCATATCTACAAGGTTTGCCGTCACTGTCCTAGACTAAGCTCATCCCCACCACTATTTTGCCTTATTTTTTTTCACGAGGTAACTAAACCAAAAGGGAAGGGGAGGCCTCCCCCTTTCTTCAGGAAGCCTTTCCCACCCTGCCCCCCCCCCCAGCACACGCCAGTCACTCTTAGTCCCCGGCCAGGAACCATTCCCCAACCAGTCTTCGGTCTGGTGGCTTCCCTCTGTTATTTCCCATTTCTCCTCGATAGAGCTCGTATCTTTCCCTTCCTTTGCATGGGCAATGCTCATCCCTGGGCCTGGTGCATAGTAAACACTTAGTAAAAGCTCCTTGGCTAACTTGGGAGAGTTAGCCTGGGCTTTAGCCAAGCTATTTTTGAAAAGCTTCTCAGCCCATTCCCGTGGAGAAGAGGGAACGGCGAGGACGAGATGACTGCTCTCTGCCTGACTCAGACGGGGCTGGCTGGCAAGGGCAATGGATGTTCCAATGAGATGCGCCAAAGCCATCGTGATTGGGGGCTGGACTGGGTTTTTAAAGGCAGAAAGGCTGGAAAATGTCCTGCTTGCCTAAGGAAGCGCCCCAGGGCCGGAAGCAAAGGAGTATGGGAGGTTACCCAAAGTAAGGGGGAAAGCAATCACCCCAAGGCTTAAGGAAAAGAAAGACCTTTTGAGCCAGGAAGAATGTCACTGCTAAAGGAGCCACACGTTTTCTCTGCTCTCCTGCCTGGAGCTGAGAGGGAAGATGCTTCCATCATACTAAGCTGAAGAGAGCACGGGAGCTCCCTGCAGCGCAGCCCATCCAAGAGGGAACTCAGGAGACCAGCAGACTGATCAGGCCAGCAGAGATGTCGCTCCCTGGTGGCGAGCCAGTGAACTGTCCAAACGAGCCCAGCAGCAGCCTTAGGAGAAAAGGCCCACCTGAGCCACTATGATCCTAAGAAAGGCAACTCCAGGGAGCAGGGACGGACAGAGTGACTCCTGCTGAATTTCCGGGGAGGCACCCAGCTTACAGCCTCCATGTCATCCTGGACTTCTCTTTCTCACCTTCTCTGGCCAATCTTTTGCTAATGCGGGGGGATATCAGCCCTGCAGCATCTCTCCAATATGCTCCCTCCACTCCTTAGCACTTCAGTTGCTGCTGGGCGGGGGCGGGGGGGGGGGGTAAGGGGGGGGGG
>NW_025356469.1:0-2405 GCF_016433145.1 Gracilinanus agilis | reverse complement strand
TCGGAAGCCGGGCTGACCATCGCCCCGTCCCATCCCCCCCCTCCGCCCCCAGCATCGTTCCTACCTTGGATGACGCTTTTGTCCAGGAAGTTGCTTAAGTTGAACAGATTATTGCGTGATGCCAGGTACTGCATGAACCGCTGTGGGTCAAAAGGGCCAGGAAGCTGTTAGTCCTTTCAGACAGACTGGAGTTCTGTTGAGTTTGGGGCCCACTCAGGTTCCCCCCGCCCCCGCTCAGAGGGCACCCCCTAAAGGTGCCTGCCCGCATCTGCCCTACTTCCCATCTATCCTCCCTCGGGCCTCCAGGCTGCACGGCCATCCCCCGCCCGCCACTCTGTTCCTGAAAACTTGGGGAGAGGAAGAGTCTGGTCCTGTCAGATGGGGAAGCCCGAGGGAAAGAAGAGAGCCAAACAAAGGAGTCAGGAGGAAGAGAGAGAGGGCCCAGGAGGGGAGGGCCAACTCCAGCCTAGCCCGGGAAGCCTCCACGGGACTGCCAGATCGACTTCCAGCCACCTCGGGGAGGCCACAATGTCCAGCAGCAGCTCTGCTGCGCAGAGGGCTTCTGACCCTGCACCGCCAGCCCAGGGCCGCCGGGCCACTCTGACAAGGTCGCCCGCCCCTGGAGAAGGCTTTCCTCTCCTGGGGCTCGCCAGGGGGAGGCAAGCCCGCATCTGGCCCCCTCAGAGCCCCAGTGGCTGTAATACGCAAACAGAGCAACAGAACCAGGGGCCGCTCTGCATCTCACCTCGTTGCCATACATCATGAGGTGGTGGGCCGTGATCAGAGCCTTGAAGACCACCACCCAGCTGCTGTTGGCCGTGCGCTCCAGGAGGGTGTCAGCTAGCTGGGGAATGCTCATGTTTAGCTCATTCGTGCACTGGATCAGGTCTAAAGGAGAAAGGGGAAGCACGATGGAGCCCGGCCTTGGGCCAGGCAGGCGTCCATGGAAACGGAGGCAGACCTGACAGGCCTCGGCCCTCCCGGGTCCCGCACAGTGCCCGCCCCTGCCCCAAGTGCCACACCAGCAGGCTCCGGGTTTTTCTAGGTTCTGTTCTCCGAAGAAAGGAGCCAGGAAGGACCCACGAGGCAGGCCCTTGGCCATGCTTGCTCCCTGGGGAGGGAGACACCCGCGGGGCTTCCTCCGTTCTCCGTGCCCTCGGCCTGCGAGCAGTATTAGAAGGCCAGGAACGTGGCAACCCTTGGAGGGCTCGGGGGTGCAGGAGGACGAGGACAAGGACAAGGACAGGACACCACTGCGGCATCTACACTGCAGATAATCTGGGTTTGAACTGCAGAGCGGAAGCAAGGCCTCCAGAGAGCCCAGCAGCGAGAAGGAGAACTCTGTGCTCCTTTCCAAGGGTCTGCCAGGAGGCTCCAGACTTCCGAGAGAAAAGCTCTAAGTCAAGGAGGCGACGGCCCACTCCCCTCCCGGGGCAGGCAATGCAGGGAATATCACCGGCCGGGCAAGCCCAGTAGGTCTTAGGGAACTCTGGAGAGCCTGGCCAATCGAGGAAGAGGGCAAGCATGGCCTCTGAGCCCTGAGGGGAGTGCCAAGGGGCGGAGGCTTCGAAGAGCAAAGCTTTCAGGAGAAAGCAGATGTAGCCCCCTCGCTGGGATCTGAGCCCAGTGGCCTTCAGTCACCTGGGCATGGGGGGTGGCATCCAGCGGCCCGGAGCGAACTCCCAAGTTGCTGGGGGAGGGCCTACTTTCAGGGGCGGACATCCAAGAGCCCTTAGTTCTGCTTCAAGCACAGGGCCTAGAGGCTCACTGTCTGCCCGGCTGGTGGTGCCACGCTGGGGAGGAGCTAAAGCAAGTCTGGGAAGATCTTGGAAGTGTGCTGGGAGCAACGCGGCCCAAACGTAATCTTCGGCCGAGCCCCGAGTTCTGCGGAGCTCGGTGAGGGGGACGGGGTGGGGCTTTGCGGGCCAGGCCCAAGGAGTCTAAGGTCTTCCAAGGTCTTCCGGACTTCCCTGGCTCTGGGAGTCTCGGTTAAGGGGTGGCAGGGCACCCTTCTCCAGCCTGGCCTCCCACACTAGCACCCGGTGTGTGACCTTCTCCTGCTAGGGAAGGTGCCAAACGTGGATCTGAAGGTTAAGGAGCCTGGGGGGGGGAGGGGGGTTCTCTGCCGCCCACTCCCAAGGCAGAGGCTCCTGGAGCTGGCGAGGGGGTGGAGCACCTCCCAGGCCAGCCCCACTGGTGGTGCCACCTCCAGAGGAGGGCACCGAGGCCCAGGGCAAGCAAGGGACTAGCCCAAGGTCACGTGGGAGGTTCAGTGAGGGTGAAGAAAGCCCGCTGGTGCGGGGTTCGAATCCCGGCTCTCCCCCCACCTGGGCCGCAGGCACTGCTGGGACCAGCTCATCCCAGCAAACATTCAAACAAGTAGCTCGCCTGGCCCCGGCTCTGGC
>NW_025356468.1:0-8066 GCF_016433145.1 Gracilinanus agilis | reverse complement strand
TGTTGACTCTTGTCTAGGATTGAATAATTCCATATGATGCCTCCCCTTAATTGTGTCTGCCCCAAGATGAGCTTTTGAAGTCTTCCCAAGGCATGGAAATACAACTTAGCATAAAGTCAACATTGAAGAATGATAACGACATGTCTAATCATCTTTCTTCTTCAGCACATATCTTGCCATTTACTGATGTGCTTCCTAGACTTATTATAAGAGGTTCTGGATACCACTATACTCTTATTTGAACAATTTTAGGCATAATGAATTCCAAGCTTCCAAATAATTCCCTATTCCTCATATCATGTGTCTTCTTTCTTATTCCTATCCACCTCAAAAATTCCACCAAAGATCCTATCAAATATTTGATCCCTCTTTCCTACTGCTTAATTACCAAACTTCCTTTCTTTTTAACTTTTTCCCTTTTCACTATTTTCATATTCTAGCATTCCCTGGGATCTACCTTTATTAAGATGAAACTCCTTCCTTCATCACTGTTTTCAATATTGGTTATAATTTCTTTCATGTCCTGCCATTCCCCAATTTATTTTTTGAAATGGATCATTCAGAATATATTTTTGCTTTCAATTGCTACTTTTAGTTTGTGACAACATCCAGCATTTAGTAGCCTTTTTCTCTTTGATGTTCATGTCCAAAATCAGTCAGTCATCTCATATTTTTCTGGCTGCTATGTGTTATCCCCAAGTTTAACTTTTTCGCTCCTTCAGAACTGACTCCAGGTCCTGATACACAGTTTTCCTTTGCATCTAATCCTGCTATTTGCTTTCAGGATATCCTTCAATGTCATAACTTCCCAGTTCCCCAGGTCACAGTATTTATTCCTCAATTCCACCTCACATTTAAGAAGAGACAGTTTTTACCATTGGTCTTGCTGACACCCATAGGTTTTCCAATCATATTCATGAACTAAAGTTCTTTAATCTGAATGAAATCTTTTTTTTTTGGTATCAGAAAGTTTATTTTTTTTGTCAGGGACTGAGTCTCAGAGTCTGAAAACGTAAAGGTCTGAGACCCCTGATGTCAGGTAAGCTCCAGCGTCTGAATAAAAGAAAGGTCTGAGAACCCTCAGTTTCCACATTTCCCACCAACAAAATAGCTGATCGAGGTAATAACATTTCCCCCCTTTTCCCAAGTCCCTTTTCCCAGATAGAAAAATGTTTACTTGTCTCTTGGTACCTCCCCTTTCTCATTTCTTATTATCTTCCCGGATACCCCCCTATAGTTCTTTGCTTAAGCCCCCCTCTCAAGGCTAACTTTTGTTATGGGAATTTTGTACACATTATTATGAGAAAGTTCTTTCTGTGCGGTTTTTGCCTTTATAAGTTTATGCTGTTCACTCAATAAACTGTCTTCAATTATCATCAGCATTTGAGGCACTTCTGATCCCAAACTTTGACTTGTCTCCTTTCCCTCTCCCTTACAAAGGAATTCCTGGTCCCCATTCTGCCCCTTGGGGGGCTTTCACAATTTTTTATATTTTAAATCTTATTTGTATTTTCAGTTCCAAATTACTTTCCACCCATTGAGAAAGCAAAAAATATTATGCCGCTATACATATGAAATCATGTAAATCATATTTTCTTGTTAACTATATTCCCCACAAAGCAAGAAAAATACTTAGCAAAAGCCTCTTTCTATATGCACTTACAATCCATAAATTTTGTATCTGGAGATGGGAAACCTTTTTCATCATAAATCTTCTTCAACTGTGGTGAATTATTACATTGATAAGTTATTAAGCTTTTCATAGTTGATTAAGTTCCTAATATTGCTGCTTCTGTGTACATTGTTCTCCTGGTTCTTCTCACTTCACTTTGCATCTGTTCATATAAGTCTTTCTATTCCCCTCATGATTTCTTACTGATAAAGTTAAAGGGGACAAATGTACAGCTGGGGGTTAAATTAGTCCCTCAGCTAAAAAGGAGTACAGTGGAGAGGTAGGTGATTAAAAGAAATACATTCAGATAACACACACTAAGCTGGGGAATAGCTGGATAACAAAACAAATGAATAAAACCAGCACAACTTATAACTCACAGTGGGTTCAAAATGTCACTAAAGGTATCTGGGAAAGGAGATGACCAAGGAAGGTTTATGTAAAAGGTTTTAATAACTAAACAAAGACAGGGAGTGGAGGTAAGTAGGAGTAACTGTCTGTGAAGTCTATAGGTAACTCAGGGAATGGAGCAATGAAGATGTCTACTCTGATCACTAATCTAACTATTAGAGCAACAGGTCCAGCTGTAGTCAGGGAACTCACGTATATCCAGGTCTTCAGTGGATGATGACTCCAGCTGATCCTGAATGATGCTCAGGGTAACTGCCAGTTAATCCAATACTGGAAACTGAGCTAGGCTTATTGATATTCAGTGTCCACCTCTGAATGTCTTAACACAGCTTGGTCAGTCCCAGCAAACAGGTCTCGATAGAAGTAATCCTCTTGGAAAAACTAGGCTTCACTGACAGGATAAGAGAGGTCTCCCTTGTTCCTCCTGGAGTTTGAACTGTCACTCCTCCCTGTGTCAGACTCATGGAATTCTGAGACTGTCAGCAGCTGTGCCCGTCACTCAAATGCAATGTATACTACTTTACTTTTTCTTCTAACATTACTCAATAGTATTCCTTCACACTCACATACCAAAACAAATTTTAGCCATTTCCCCAATATATTTTTTAAACATTTATTAATATTCGTTTTTAACATGGTTACATGATTCATGCTCCTACTTTCCCCTTCACCCCCCCCCGTACCCCTCCACCCATGGCTGACATACATTTCCCCAGGTTTTATCATGTGTCATTGATCAAAACCTATTTCCAAATTGTTGATAGTTGCATTGGTGTGGTAGTTTAGAGTCTGTATCCCCAATCATGTCCATCCCAACCCATGCATTCAGACAGTTGTTTTTTTTTAACAAACCCTTGTACTTCAGTGCATCGTCTCATAGGTGGAAGATTGGCAAGGGTGGGCAATGGGGGTCAAGTGACCTGCCCAGGGCCACACAGCTGGGAAGTGGCTGAGGCCGAGTCTGAACCCAGGACCTCCCGTCTCCAGGCCCGACTCTCACTCCACTGAGCTACCCAGCTGTCCCCAGTTGTTTTTCTTATATGTTTCCTCTCCTGCAGTCGTTCATCTAAATGTGCGTAGCGTTCCTTTCCATAAATCCCTCAGAACCGTCCTGTGTCCTTGCATTGCCATTTCCCCAATATATTGACAATCTCTCCATTTCAAATTCTTTGCCACTTCAAAAGGGCTGATTTAAATATTTTGTATATATGAATCTTTTTTCTTTTGTGGAAATTAATATTGAATTGTAGTATTTTTATATGAAACTTTTCTTAAGACTCAGGTTTAGAAGGTTAGCCAGCTTCCAAATTAAAGCAATTTACTCCTAGATCTCAGAGCATCACAGTAGGCTGGCTTTTCAGGCATAGTAGAGAACTTCTTGTTTATGTGTAAATAAAAACTCTTTCAGGTAAAGGAAGTCAATGAGTTCTACCTACCATGTCCTCCGCAGCTATATTGACCCTGATATGTGGCAGAATGTGTTGGTGTCTTCTGGGTCTCAAAAAGGACACTCCACTTATTACTATACTCTTGAGATATGAAAGCAGCTCATCTTTATCTCATTCTCTCAGAAGGGGAGACTAAGTTTATACTATATAGCTTTGGTTCTAATCCTGTCCACAAACTTCCAAAAATATATTAAGATGTTCTTTAGCAATTATACAGACCTCTACAAGCTTTTAGAGGCCTGGTCCATCCAAACAGCCATCTGCTGTGTTATTCATAGAAGAAACACAACACATTTCCCCAAATTAAATATCTCTTACATCTAAGTTGCTGCCTTAAGTGAGCTTCCATTTTTTGTGGTCAAGGAGTACCATATCTCTCATAATGTAATCTCTCAATTTGTAAACTAAAACCTTTTACAAAAGAGATGATGAAATCTTTCTGGTCATAGATAAAGACCTAAAATTTTTATTGGGGTAGACAGCAAAAGTGAGCATGACCTACACACTTTGGTTTTGGGATCTAGTTATCCCTGAATTTATAATTTCTAATATTCAAGATCACTTCTCAATTAAAGATACACACTCATACAGTTAAAGGGAAACTTCTTACAAGCAGGAAGAAAATATTCCTAGCTGTTTCTCAAAGTTAAACAAAGTTTCTTCCAACTTAGCTCTAGTTAATTTTTCTAAAAAGAAACTTCTAGCGAAAATTACCTTGAAACCCATTTAAATATCCTAGCTTTTATAACATTGAAACTACTGCAATTTGGAAATTAATGGTAAAGAAACAAAATTTCCAATTCTGATTAGTTTACAATGCCATAAAATTCTGTAGAGAAAGGTCTCATCTCTTTTATCCATATCCCCTTTATGCCTACCAACATTGCACATATAGTCATATATATCCAAGGTTACACACAAGAACAGAGAAAGACAAACAAACACACAGAAAAACAGCAAAAAGCTGTGAGGCAGGGGTCCCAATATTACCTTACCTGGTGAGACTATGTTACCAGCCTTCTGACTATTATTTCTACTTGTGTGATAATTTATTGGCTCTGAAGAAGTTAAAGAAATGTTTTTACTGCCACTGACAAATCTCACCTATATAAAGAAGTCAAAACACATAAGTGCATTGCTATTTTCAATTTGGTCATTAGATATGCTCAGAGATCATGCCATCTCACCCTCCCCAGACTAATCTGACAATCGAGTGAAAATGTCCATTCGAAAACAATGAAAAATCAATTTAAAATAATTTATATATTTCCTTAGAATCCAATCTTCGGAGGTAGGCACTGATAGTTCACTAAGCACTCTGAACATTTCTAAGTAAGATAATCATTGAAGTAAAACAGTGATATTTTGCAGTTATAAATATAACTTTCTCAATCTTAAAACATTTTGGTGAGCACTGTGTCAAAATCGGTATAGTGTCTACTTTTGTGGTTAGACATATGGGACTCACTAAAATTCTTAAACTTGAAAAAACATCAAAAATGTTATCTTCTTAAATTACATCATCCTTATAATGAAGTGGAGGGATTCCATGTAAACTGGAATGACCTCCAGGAACTAATGCAGAATTAAAGGAGCACAACCAGGAGAACATTGTATCCAGAGACTGATACATTGTATCATGATAGAATGTAACTGACTTTGCTAATAGCAACAATGCAGGAGGGGGGTGGGAGGAAGGGAGGGAAAGAATATGATTCATGTAAGTATGGAAAAACATTCTAAATCAATGAATTAAATAAATACACATTACAAATTTCCACCATCCTTCACTTTTGGAGGACTTCTTTGAAGGAAAAGCAAAAAAAAATTTATGTTTGAAATCTTCTCTTTATTTATTTTACGAAGTCCATTTATTACAAGTGTTCCATACTATGAGGGTCACCATATTCAACTCCTTCATTGCCAAAGATTTAAAAATGGCAGACTTTTAGAAAATTCCTTCAAAGGGACATCCCATAATCCTATTTAGAGAAATCTTCTTTGAGGGAATAAATTCCTTACAAAGTATGGTCCAGGAAATGTGCTCAGGTTTTGGAACAATTGCCAATTGTTCCAAATAAAAAAGGTGAAACAGTTTAATACAAAATAGAGAGCGTATAATTATTCTTAAAAGGATATTTGCCTTCCTACCCTGAGAAGGTCTGACTATGGTGAAGGCACAGGGAAATAGCAAATTCACCAAACAGATACCCTAAAAGAAGACGCTCCTTTTCTGGAAACAAATTTCCACCAGGAACCCAAAGAGGGGAGATGTTCTGATAAGGACCCTGGGAGATGCTGTTTCTCCATGATCCTACCACTTCACCAAAACTGTCACAAATCAAGTTCAGCAAAGGTAGACTTAGGCACAGTTCTCTGAGCAAGGAAGCACTTCATTAAGAAGGGTGCTAACTGATAAGATGGGTCAGTGATCGCCTCAGTTTCTAGTCAAAGACTCCAAGCAGAAGGATACATCCCTTTTCATAGGTTTTGGGGAATACAGAAAAAGAAGAGAAGAGGGTAGTTGAAGAAATATTACAATTGATTATAGAGTTGGTGACATCAGAGGATTGAATACAACACAATTAGTTACATAGCTGACAGGTGGGGGGAACAATATGATTGTTTGGAAATTGGGAATAACCAATTTGTATAACCTAATTTTCCCTCCGCTAAGAAATGTTAATTGTTTGCTTTACCTGAAAAATTAAAGATGATGATCAGTTAGTCAAACAGCAAACCCGCCATCCTTGAGGAATAGTTCAGTGACTTACAGATGCTAGATTAGACTCTATGGTGTCTCACATCCTCCAAGGATAGAAGAACTCCTTGAGGCAAAAATGGAAGAGTGGTTAGCAAGAGAAATGTATATCTAAACTTTACTCATTACTCCCAGCTGAATTTCTAAACTAAGTTAAGAGATACAGAACTATGGAAGAGTTTTAGGACAAAAGAAATTAATTGCATAAATCACCAATAGGAAAATGATGCAGAATCAATCACTTTTTTTCAGTATTGATATTTTGTTGTTTATTGTTCCTTTAAAGAAGTTGTAGTTTCCCTTTTTATCTGTTTTAAGTAGGTTTATTTTTGCTTTTGCTTTATTTGAGCATATAATTATTATTTATCTTTTTTTATTACAGCTAATGCATAATAGATTCTTTTCTAGCCCCTTATTTTTATTTTATATGGATGTCTCTCTGTTTCAGATGTGTTTCTTGTAAATAATGTATTGTTGAATTATGATTTCTCTAGGGGAAACAATAATTCAATAAAGAATATCAGACTTGAAGTCAGAAAGACCAGTGTTATAATCCATTCTCAGTTAATTCCTGACTATGAGACATTAGGAAAGACATTGGACCTCTCTCTAGTTTGTTTTCTCATCAATAAAATGATGATAATAATAACATCTATCTCTCACAGGGTTATTGGGAGAAAAAATTCAATTACATTTGTGAGATGCTTTACAAACTTTAAGGCACCATATAAGTGCTAGCTGGTATGATTAGTGCATTAAGCAACATATTAATAATGTGATCTTAGAATTATGTCCAAAAAGTTTTAAAAGAATTCATGCTTTTTCATCCAGCAATACCACTACTGGGCCTATTTCCCAAAGAGATAAAAATAGGGATGGATCTGTTTGTATGGAAATATTTATAGCTGTGCTTTTTGTGGTGACAAATTTGGAAACTGAGATGGTGTCCCTCAATTGGGTAATGGCTGAACAAATTGTGGTATGTGATGGAATACTATTGTGTTCTAAGAAATGATAAAACCATTTATTTTTATAAGAACTGGAAGGATCTACATGAACTGCTGCGAAATGAAGTAAGCAGAATGAGGAGAATATTATACATAGTTATACATAGTTACTGAAAAATTGTGAGATGATCTAAGTGATAGATTTTGCTACTAATGTTAATACAATGATTCAGGACAATTCTGAGAGACATATAAAAAACAATGCTGTTTTCCTACAGAGAAAGAACTGTTGGAGTAGAAATGCAGAAGAATAATTTGATTTATCACTTGTTTATTTAGGTATATGATTTGTGATTTTGGTTTTATAAGATTACTCCATTACACAAATGAATATTATGGAAATAGGTTTTGAGTGATAATACATGTATAACCTGGTGGAATTGCTTGTCACCTCTGGGATAGGGGAGGGAAGAAGGGAAAGAGACAACATAAATATTGCAAACTTAGAAAATGTACATGTAGATTTCCTATTGGAATAAAATAAAGAAAATTAAATTAAAATAATGTGACCTTAGACAAATATTTATACTTTAGCTTTCTAATTTATAAAAAATACATGTTGGATTCACTTTATTTCTATGGATTGTTCTGTTTCTAAATTCAATGATGCTAGGATAATGGAGAAGTTATTCATTCCCAGAGCATGTCAGTATGGCAAGATGTCAGGTTATGGCACTCAGTAAAGCTGGGAATCATAGGGGAGGATTCTTTTTAGATACTAGTTAGGGTAGGTAGTGCCTGATGTCCCATTTTTATTTTCTGAGTCT
>NW_025356467.1:0-1401 GCF_016433145.1 Gracilinanus agilis | reverse complement strand
TGTCTCCAGGGGAAATGATCAAGCAGATGCTGCAACCAAACTAGCAGCCTTAGAAGGACCCGAGTTAATTATGCAACTAACAATTACTGATAATTTGGATCTATCCCTTTCCTATAATGACAAGGAAGTGGGAAAATGGAAGCAGAGATTTAAAGCAAAACAGATAAATGGAGTATGGGTGTCATCTGAAGGTAAGCCCCTGCTCCCTAGGGTTTTCTATAACCAAATTTGTCATTCCATCCATAAACATGGTCATTTTGGCACCCAAGGCATTGTAGACTCTGTTAAAAGAGTATGGATAGCACTTGGAATAACTACAATTGCCCCCAAAATATGTAAAGCTTGTCCTACCTGACAGGCCTTTAATCAGCACACTTTTCGAGAAAAAGCTTTGGGTGGACGTCCTCTAGCTTACACACCATTTGAACATTTGCAAATTGACTTTATTGCTATGACAAAAGCTGGACACTATAAATTTTGTCTGGTCATAGTCAATCAACTGATCAGGTGGCCTGAAGCATTTCCTACTACTCAGGCCACAGCGGCTTTTGTTGCCAAAGTCCTTTTGAAAGAGATTATTCCTCGTTTTGGCCTGCCCAACACGTATTGACTCTGATAGAGGAACTCACTTTACTGACTCAGTCTTATCACAAATTTATTCATGTTTGAGGATAACTCCTAAATTTCATACACCATATTATCCCCAGAGCTCCGGCCAAGTTGATAGGATGAATAAAGAACTTAAAACTATGATTGGCAAATTATGCACAGACTCATTTAAAATGACCTGAAATTCTACCTTTGGCCTTATTTTATCTCAGAAGCAGACTCAGAGGTGATTTACACATCTCACCATTTGAGATGCTATTTGGACATCCACCTATTCATGCATAGCTATTTAACCCTGCCTATACTTCATTGTTAGGAGGGGATACAACCATTGCCACTTATATCAGACAATTACAAACAAAATTGCAAGAACTCCACGACTCTGGAGCTTCTGTTAAGCAGGCCCCTTAGACTTCTCTCTTCATGATTTGAACCCAGGTGATAGTGTGTACATAAAGAATTTCAAACGTACTGGGTCAACTGAACCTGCTTATGATGGACCATTCTAGGTCGTATTAACTACACCAACAGCCATTAAAATTGGGGAAAGGGACTCATGGATTCATTGCAGTCATGTGAAACGAGTACCCTCTATTGATAATGAATAATTCTCTGTACTAATTACAATTTCCTGTACCTATTATATTTGATTATTGATTGTATTTGACTATTGTGATAAGAATGCTCTGTTGCTGGATTTTGCACTATTTTGTTGCACTTTATTGGATTGATCCTTGTACTTGAATGATACATATACTACCTCACAACAAAATATCTGTATTAGTGACCTAT
>NW_025356466.1:0-2184 GCF_016433145.1 Gracilinanus agilis | reverse complement strand
TTTCATATTTTATTTTCCAATTTATATGTAAATTTTATACATTTTACGTTGCACATTCTATCCTCTCTTCCTTATCTCTCCTCACTCTGAGATAGCAAGCAATCTTATATGTTATACATGCATAGTCATACAAAATATTTTTCCATATTAGTCATATTATAAAAGAAAAGACGGGCCAAAGGAAAACCCTAACAAGAAAAATAAAGTTAAAAAATTTAAATATATACACCTGTATCAACATTCACACTTCACCAGTTATTTCTCTGGAGGTAGATAGCATTTTTAATTCACAAGACCTTCAGAATTGTCTTAATTTATTGTATTTTTGAAAACAGATTATCTTTACAATTGATCGTTATATAATACTGCTTTTACTGTGTACAATAGTCTCCTGGTTATACTCATTTTACTTTTTATAAATTCATGTGAATCCATTCACATTTTTTTCCTGAGAGTATCTTGCTTGTGATTTCATTTTCTCATTTAATGTGATTTTTTGAATTTTTAAATAATATGTTATAATAATATTTTACATACATTTTCCAAAATTATAATATTCACTTCCTCCCTCCTTCCATCCTTTATGAGATGATAAGCAATTTGATCTGTATTATAATACAGACATCTGTGCTCTGACAAAACATTTTTCCATATTAATCACTTTGTAAGAGAATATTCATATAGAACCAAAACCCCAAAGTGAAAAAAAATAGTATACTTTTACCTGCATTCAAAATATATCAGTTCTTTATCTAGAGGTGAATTTGATAGTTATTTCTAATAGCATGATAATATTCTACCACAATCATAAGCCATAACTTGTTCAGCCATTCTCCAAATGGTGAGCATCTCCTCAGTTTCTCATTCATTGATACCACAAAAAGAGATCCTATATATGAATGTTTCTACATTTTTCCATTTTGTTATTCATCTTTCTGGGATACAGACATAGAAATACATTTTTATAATCCTATGGGCATAGTTCCAAATTTCTCTTTAAAAGGATTGAATCAGTTCACAACTCCACCAACAATGCATTATCGTTTTAATTTTCCTTCATCCTCTCCACCATTTGTCATTTAAATTTTCCGTACCATTAGCCAATCTGATATGGATGGGGTACTTCAGATTGTTTTATTCTGCAATACATTCTGATCATTTGTCAATTAGGTAATGACTTGTACTTTTAAATGTTGGATTAATTCTCTATGTAGCTGATAAATGAGGCCTTTATCAAAGAAACTTTCTTTAAAACTTTTTTTCATATTTATGAATACTATGTAATTTTCTCCATCTTATTTATTCCATTCATTCTAATCTCTATCTTTTCACTTTGTCTCCAAGACACCAAGTTTTTCTTCTGACCACCACTTCTTCCAATTTGACCTTTTTTCCTATCACCCAACTTTCTCTTATCCTCTTCCCCTCTTACTTTCCCATTAGGTAAGAGAGGTTTCTATGTGTATGTTATACCTCTTTTGAGCCAATGATAATGAGAATAAGATTCAAGCACTCTTCCCCCCTCCCTATCTTCTCCCTTACAGTAAAAGTTTTTTGTGCCTTTTTGATGTAAGATAATTTGCCTGGATCTATCCACACCCACACCCTCTTTCTATGTATAGTTCTTCTAACTGACCTAATAATGATAAAGTTCATTGAAGTTAAAAATATCCTCTTCCCATGTAGGAATGTAAACAGCTGAACTTTATTGAATCTCTCTTGTGTTTGCCTTTTTTGATTCATTTGCATCTTGCATTTGAAAATTAAATGTTCCATTCAGGTATGATCTTTTCATCAGGAATGCTAGAAAGCCTTCTATGTCATTGAAGATCCATTTTTCCCTCAAAGATTATGCTCAATTTTTCTGGGTAGGTGATTTTTCAGTGTCACAGTTTATAAAGTGCTGTTTATGAAATCATATGACCTGCATTCAAGTTTGGAATCAGACATTTACTAGTAGTATGACCTTGAGCAAGTCATTTCAACTGTTTGCCTCAGTTACCTCATCCATTAGGCTGGAGAGGAAAATGGCAAAGCACTCCAGTGCTTTTGCTAAGAAAACTCAAAAGGGATTTCTTTTTGGATATTACTGAGAAACAAATGAATGAAGACATAAGGGAACTCCATCTTTCTTTCTTTCAAAAGCCCATTGCTTCCTGACTGGGCATATATATATATATATAT
>NW_025356465.1:0-1077 GCF_016433145.1 Gracilinanus agilis | reverse complement strand
GACTGTGCCCTCCCCCCACCAAGAAGTTAAAGACCATTCTATAGTTTATCCTCCCCTTGAATGGTAAATGCACTTTGGAGATCCTAGACAGCCAAATCCCATCCCACTGAATTTTCCAAATTATATATATATTTTAATAAAACCCTTACCTTCCATCTTGGAGTCACTACTGTGAATTGATTTGAACCTAGGACTTCCCTGTCTCTAGGCTTGGCTCTCAATCCACTGAGCTACCCAGCTGCCCCCCAAATAATATATTTTAATGGAGCAACAGAGCAAAGTCCTAGCACTGTGACCTTGAGCAAATCACTTAACTCCAATTGCCTGGTCCTTACTGCCCTTCTGCCTAAAAACCAATACTTAGAATAGATTCTAAAGCAAAAGATGAAGGTTTAAGAAAATATATTTTGGGGGGCAGCTGGGTAGCTCAGTGGATTGAGAGCCAGGCCTAGAGATGGGAGGTCCTAGGTTCAAATCAGGTCTTAGACACTTCCCAGCTGTGTGACCCTGGGCAAGTCACTTGACCCCCATTGCCTAGCCCTTATCACTCTTCTGCCTTGGAGCCAATACATAGTAGTGACTCCAAGATGGAAGGTAAGGGTTATTTTTTTTAAATATATATATATATATTTTAAATGCTCTTTCCACTCCCTTATTCTTTTAATTTAAAAATGTGTGTGTATATATATTATTTTATATGTGAATTTAATTTGAATTATGATTTTTTAATTTATTTTCTTCACTTTTCTTATTGGACCCCCTGTTTGTGTTAAATTGTATCCAATCCAAGCCAGCAGTAATTTAAGTGCCAACAACATGCAGGATCCCATACTAGCTGCTTGGGATACAAAAGCAAAATGAAACAGTCTCTGACATCAAGGATCCCACATTTTACTAGTCATACAACATGCAAACCAACAAAAGATAAGCGATACATGATAATTGGAAGAAGGAAAGAACAATCCTGGGAAAGTCAGCAGGGGGATATATTGTCCTTTTTGAAGAATGTAACTGCATTTCTTTAACAACATAATAGAGTGCAAGGCTCAGTTACATCATACTAATTGCTTTAGCCTC
>NW_025356464.1:0-4632 GCF_016433145.1 Gracilinanus agilis | reverse complement strand
TATATATTATGTATTGTACTATTATTATATGTTATGTTATTATGTTGTATAACCCAGATTGAACAGCTTGCCATTTCTGGGAAAGGAGAGAAAAGGGAAGGAGGGAGACAAGCTGGATCACATAACTTCAGTAAACTTAGGTGGAAATTTGTTATTACATGTAATCAGCAAAAAAAATTATTATTTAATAATTATAATAATAACTGAAATTGATATAATAAAGTGGGAAAGGCACTTTACATATATTACCTCACTCATACCCTAAGGTAAGTTTTATAGGCAGAGTTCTTGCTATTTCAAGAATCGAATATAAAGAAACTCAAGCTCAGAATCTTGTCACTTGCTCTCTATCGTATAGCTAATAAAGATGAGAAGTAGGATTTGAACCCAGGTCTTCCTGTCTATAAGTATAACCCTCTATTAATTCAATTCAACTTGCACTTTTTAAAAAATCCTTACCTTTTGTCTTAGAATTGACATTAAGTAATAAGGTAGGCAATTAAGATTAAGTAATTTGCCCAGGGTCACACAGCTTGGAAATATCTGAGGTCACATTTGAACCCAGGTCCTCCTGACTCTAAGCCTGGTGCTCTAACTACTAAGCCACTTAGTTGCTCCCAACATACACTTTCAAGTGTCTGTGGCATGTGGGGTACTGGACCTGAGGCTATAAAGTCAAAACAAATCTGTTATATCTTGCCACAAATCCATGCCCTCCCTCGCATCTCCACAGCATGGAACTCTCTTTGCAGAATGACTACAAGGCACATAGTAATCACTTAATCATTGTTTATGGGCTGATTTTAACTTTCATTGCCCAGAGAGGACTCCCTCCTCTTCTCCTCTCCACCCTATAACCTTAACCCTGATGTCTACACTGACCCACATTCCATAGCCTGGATCCCTGGTCTCTGTACTGACCCATATCTGTGGCCCAGATCCCTGCTCCTCTCTGCACTCCTATCATCCCTAATGCCCCACTTTTCAATATCTCCTCCTTAATTCTGAACTGTGCAATACCACCCCCACACATTTGGCTTTCCACATCCCTACAAAAGCCATCAGTCCTCTGTGCTTGAGACATTCCCTCTCCTTGCCTCTGAACCTTGGAATCCCTCGGCTAAAGTCAAGGACCAGCTCTTATAAAATGCCTTTCCTGACTTCTCCCAGTTCTTAATACTTCCTCCTACCTCCAAAATTACTTTGGATTTATTTTGGATTTACTTATCTTTATGTATAACTCTCCCCACCCCACTTTCCAGTTGAATGGAAGCTCTTTGAGAGATGGGACCATTCAGGTTTTATCTCAATGCTTGGCATATAGTAGGAGCTAAATAAAGGCTGATTGAATTTAATTGCATTGCCTCCCCAGAGCTTCATAACCCTCACTTATGTCAGCATTTACTTCCCGACTATTTGAATGGTAGAAGAACCTTCTCTGTTTCCTAAGAGCACATCTGAACTTCAGCTGCAGCCAAGAAAGAACCAAACAAACCCAGAGGATGAAAACAAACCAAAAGGCCCTGGGTCATTGTTTTAAAAGAGAAAAACAAAACAAAAAAAAAAAGCCCCAAACAATTGGATATGATTGTTCTCCGGTCGCTGTCTAGTCATGTACACAATCTCCAGACAACACACAAACACAGTCTTTAAACAAAATGAATAGTCACTAATATGTCCAGAATGAGTCAACACCGCCCAATACCAACACCTCCCTTGGAGTTTTGTCCGCAGCTCAAATTTTCCATGTGATTCCTGAAATCAGCATCAGTTCCCTCTGGAAACTGATCTAATGGCTTCAGGAATGTGGCGACGGTAATTAGGGCCTGGCGACGTTTTTTCCGTGAAATCTCCAGACTCTCCTTTTGGATGACTTAGCACAGCAATTTGAAATAGGAAAGGATAGAGAGAGAGCTTTTGTGTTCATCCTTAACTAGGAAGCGTGCCATCCTATGCCCTATGGAATCCTACATTCATCTCACAGTCAGCATGCTATTCACTTCTTTTTACATATGAGTAGCTCTGGTGAAGCCAAGGAACCAGCCAGTAGAAGTCCACTGCATCCTTTGCAAAGCTGTTTGCATGACCTAACACCCCACAAACCCCCTCCCTTCCTTCTTTCTCTTTTTCTGGTGGGGATTCAAAAGGATAATTTATAAAACACATCTTAACTGGGACAGCAGCCAGGGAGAAGGGTGATGGTATTTTTGTTGTTGTTGTTTTTCTAATAAAAGACTGATTTATTTCCTAATAATTAGAACTGTTCAAAAGGATCCTGGGCTACTCTGGAAGGTAGTGAGTTTACCATCACTGAAAATCTGTAAGAAAAGGTTAAATAATTATTTCCTTCAGATCTTGAGGAGGAGACTCCCTTTCATGAAGAGATTGGATGAAATAATCTTCCACGTCAGTCAGTCAGTCAGTCAGTCAAAGTTCTTACTCTGTGTCAGGTACTATGCTAACTACTGGGGATACAGCGAAAGACAAAAGACAGTCCCTGTCCTCAAAAGCTCATGATCTAATTGATGGGGGAAAGAAAAAGCAAATATTTATGTACTAACAAGTAATATATAGGACAAACAGGAATAATTAACAAAGAGAAGGCACCAGAATTAAGAGGGCTTGGGAAAGACTTCCCATAGAATATTGGATTTTAGCCAGAATTTGAAGGGAGCCAAGGAAGACAATCAGGAGATGGGAAGGGAGAGTATTCCAGGCACAAAGAACAGCCAGCAAAAATTCTCAGAGTTGAGAGATGGAAGGTCTTGTTGATAGAATAGGCAGGAGGCCACTGTCACTGGACCAAAGAGTACATGTTGGGGAAGATATAAGAAGCCTGGAAAAGGACAGGGCTGGGTTATAAAGGACATTGAATGCTAGAGAGAACCAGATCTGGAGTCAGGAGGTCAAATGCAGCCTCAGATACATACTGTGTGACCCAGGTCAAGTCACTTAACCCGGCTTGCCTCAGTTTCCTCATCTGTAAAATGAGCTAAAGAAGGATATGGCAAACTGTTCTAGTATCTTTGCCAATAAATCCCCAAACTGGAGTCACCAAGAGTCAGAAATGATCAAAACAAATGAACAACAAAAAATACCAAACAGAGTTTGCTGGAGGTGATTGAGTGGGGGTGGTGGCATAGTCGGACCTATATTTTAAGAAAATCATTTTAGTGGTTGAATGGACGATGGGTTGGAAAGGGGAGAGACTTGAGGCAGGCAGATCCCCCAGCAGCCTTTTGAAATAGTCCAGGCATGAGGGGATAAAAACCGTTAAAGAGGTGGTCATGCCAGATGAGAGAAGGAGATGTATTCAAGAGACATTGCAAAGGTGTAATCAGCAGGCCTTGGCAACAGCTTGGATACAGGAGGTGATGCTTAGGTTTCAAGGCTGAGAGACTGGGAGGATGGTGATGTCCTTTAAAGTAACTGGGAAAGTGGGGGGCAGAGAAGATTGAGGAGGAAAGATATTGAGTTCCATTTTGGGCAAGTTTAGTTTAAGATATCTACAGGACATTCAGTTTGAGATATCTGAAAGGCAGTTGGAGACGTGAGATTAGAGGTCAGCAGAGAATTTGTGACAGGAAAGGTAGATTTGAAAATCATCAGCAGAGATGAGAATTTCTGTGATTCTGCTCCTTTGCAAAGAGGGAGGGTTTCCCTATCAAACACCAACAAATGAGCATGTATTAGTGCTGGGCACAATGCTAGGTACTGGGGATACCAAAATAAAAGGTAATAATACATATAATAATAAAATATTAATAAAGTATAATGATATAATATTAATAAAATATAATAAATAAATAGATGAATGAATGATTAGAAATAAAATTAAAAATAATAGAGAAAACACATATGAAAGAACCCAAAGGGTACAAGAGTCCTTTGGTTCTACCACAGAGTTATTTGAGGCCATTTAGGTGTCATGGTAGATCTTGGAGTCCAGAAGATCTGAATTTGAATCTAGCTTTAGAAACTCCCTAGCTAGGTAACTCTAAGCAAGTCACTTAATCTCTTTCTGCCTCTGTTTCCTCATATGAAAAATGGAGATAACAACAGCCCTCGCCTCCCAGGGTTGTTGTGAGGATCAAATGATATCCTATTTGTAGTGTTTGTAAACCTTTAAGCACTATATAATGCTAGCTATTATTCCTGGTGATTTTGGGGTGGGATACTCCATCTCTGACCTAGATTTTCCATCCCCCAAATAGCCAGACCCTATAAAGTTGTTCTAATAACTCATATTTAGAGAACACTTGAGAGCTTGCTCACTGCTTTCTATATATGATTTCCTTTGATATTCACATAAGGGTTGGGAGTGGAGGTATCATGAGGCCATTTTTACGGATGAGGAAATTTTAGGTCAGAGGCAGTCAGGGCCCTCTTGGTGCTTATAGTCTACTGGGGAATATAACATCTGCAGACAAGCACAATGAATGATAATTAAATTAGAGAGACGCAAGTCAGGCTGTCTCAGAAGTCTGAGGGATGAAAAGTCAAAAATGAGCAGGGGACGTGGAAGACGAGCCTTCCTAGATGAAGTGACATTTAATTTGAACTTTAAAGGAGGGGAAGGAATTGAAGAGAGGGAAAAGCAATCTCCCCTCCCACCCAGCTCTTAGTAGGAGA
>NW_025356463.1:0-4037 GCF_016433145.1 Gracilinanus agilis | reverse complement strand
GAGAGAGAGAGAGAGAGAGAGACGCACACACCCTGTGGAAGTGTTTGAAACCACCATATTTTATCTGGAAACCACTCCCATCCCTACTCACCAAACACACAGCCACGCTGAGGCAGTAGTAGTGTTTAGACCTACATATTGTTATATTGGTTTGTATATTGAAATCACTCACTTCTTATGTGACGCAAAATATTAGCCTTATGTGAATATCTAAGTTTATTGAGCCCAGATGTGCCCTCCACCTACCCCTCCCAAGTTCTCCATTGGGTTTATAAGTCATAATACATAATCAATTTTCAAATCATTTATTTCCTAATATGCCAAGACATACCAAAAGGACACCTCCAACAATTCTGGAAAACCACTGTAACCTACTTGAGGATGTGGGTTATTTCCTTTTTGTCTCTATATTCTTAGCACTTTGCATAATGCTTGGCTGGGTAGAGTAGAGACTTAATAAACAATGAATAAGTGAATGAACTGATAGCAGAGTGGGTTTCTAAGTACAGGCAGCTCCCACCCCAGGGTCCTTTTGATTATCTTCAGGTGTTCCTAACCTGAAGTTCAAAAATATTTTAAATATATTTTGTTCTATATTTCAGTATAATTAATCTCACCAACAATTCTATGTATTTTTAATTTATTTTAAAAATATTGTTCTGGGACAGAGTTCATGGACTTCATCATACTGCCAAGGGACTCCACGATATCCAGGCAAAGTGATTTTCCTAAAGCTCGGATCTGACCACATGACCCTGCTACTCCATAAACTCCAAAGGCTCCCCATCGCCTTTAAAATCAAACACAGAATCTTCTGATTGGTATCCATGGCCCTTTATACCATAGTTCCCTTCTACCTTTCCAGTGTTTTACTTATTCCCTTCTATTACCCATGTACCCTTCAATGCAGTGATAATGGATTTCTGACTCTCCCATGAACAAGACTCTCCCTTCTATTGCTCTGCTCTGAAGTATTTTCTCTGGTTGTTCCCAATGCCGGGAATGTTCTTCCTCTTCCACTGTGGCTCATGACTTTCCTAGCTTGACTCAAGTCTCAATTAAAATCCCACACAATACATGAATCCTTCCCCAACTCCCCTAAATTCGAGTGCCTTCCCTCTTATTTCTTGTATTTGTACATATTTGTTTACTTGTTTTATCCTCCATTCATTTGTGAGCTCCTTGAGGGCAGGGACTATATCTTGCCTCCTGTGAATTTTTGAATGGTCACATGAAAAAAAACTATTTATTTAAATGTTATCCTGATATAATCCAAGAAGAATTAAGCAAAAGTCAAGAGTCCGAAAACCTTTCATGGGATGGTAGGCAGGTATCTTACCCTCTTAGGGTGTCGTTTTTCTCATCTGTAAAATGGGATAGTTAATCCTAAATCTCCTTTCTGCTTTAACCCTCTCTATGTAAGAGAATTGAATTAGATGGTCTCAGAGAGGGCCCTCAGTTCTGAAATTGTGTCTCTAGAATTACATCATCTCTGGAATCATTAACTGAATGTGCAGGCTAGTTTATCTAGGAAGCTGAAGTTTATAGAGTGCCTTCTATGGACTAGACACCATGCTAAGTACTTCACAAATATCATCTCATTTAATTCTCACAACAACCCCGAGAGGTAAATGCTATAATTATTCCCATTTTACAGCTGAGAAAAACTGAAACAAACAAGGTAAAGTACATGTCTAGGATCACACAGCTAGTAAGTGCCTAAGCCTGGATTTGAACTCATATAGTCCTAACTTCAGACCCCAGGCCTATACACGGTACCACCCAGGTTGCTCTAAAGCATCCTAACACACTCTAGTTAGTCCCCGAGGACCTTGCTCTCTTCTGGAAATCAGAGCATTCATTCAATTATTTGGCACATTTGTATCCTTTATTGTTCCTTAACTCCCATGTTGTGATTTAACTTTTCAAACATTTATGGCTTGTCTCCGCAGCTCCGTTTTCAGCATCTTGAGGGCAGGGGCCAGGAGCCCTCAATAAATGTTGATTGATTGGTTGATAATCACTTCCTCAGTATCCCCAGTGAGTTGGGTCCCCTTCCCCCTCCCACGACTGCTCTGCAGCTGTGTGATTTATATGAAATTCTTGTCCCTGGCTGTGGTCAGATGTTGAATTTATTTCTGACAAGGAAACCATCGAGTTTGGCAACTCTGCAATGATAGTATGATATGTGATTCATTTGGGGGAGAAGAGAAGTTGCAATTCAGACCTCACGTCTTCGTATCGTGCCCTTGTAAAGTTTATAGAAATGCAGGGGTGAGTGGGCAGACACAAATATGGTGGCCGGGAGTCTCCAAAGACCTCCACTGCATATCACCCAGCTTGGACATCTAAAGTGGATAAATTGGTTGGTGATGGGTTCTTGGTGATACAGGGAGCAAGATGAAGGGGAAACAGTGGACATAATTCACTTTTCTCTTCCTTGTTTTCTTCATCTATATAATGGGCATAATAATACTACCTACTTCATAGGGTTGTGGTGAAGACCCATGACATAACATATTTAAAACATATATAAAGGTTTTGCAAACCTTAAAATAGGGCAGCTAGGTGGCCACTGAAAAGAATCCTAGGACTGGAGTCAGAAGGACCTGAATTTAAAGCCAGCCTCTAACCCTTAGTAGCTGTGTGATCCTGGACAAGTCACTTAACCCTGTTAGTCTCAGTTTCCTCATTTATAAAATGAGCTGGAGAAGAAAATGACAAAGGACTCCAAAAGCTTCCCTAAGAAACCTCCCAAATTGGGTCACAAAGAGTCAAAAATGACTGAAAAATGACTGACATTATTAATGATTTTCCTTGGGAGGGAAGGGAACAAGCACTTATTAAAGTGGCTACTATGGGCCAGGTACTGTGCTAAGCACCATACAAATATTAGCTCATTTGAGCCTCATAACAACCCTAGAAGGTAGGTGGTTTTATTATTCCCATTTGGAAGATGAGGAAGCTGAGTTCAACAATGACTAAGTGACTTCCCCAAGGTCACAGAGCTAGTAAGTGTCTCAGGCTAGATTTGAACTGAGATCTCCCATAGTCTAGGAGCAAGGGTATAGCTACCACCTGTCCCCCTAATGGGAGGTGGTAGGATCCCCACTATTGGAGTTCTTCAAGCTCTTGTCCAGCATGTTTTAATAGGGATTTCTTTGGATGATCTCCCAGTTGTCTTCTAACTTTAAATTTCTGGGATCCAAGTCCAAAGCTCTTTAATTGTAGTTATGGATGGTATTTCATTACTATGAGTGCTCCATGGGGAGCCATTGAGGGATAGTAGTTATCTCAACCCCCCAACGTCCCATCCTGGATGGCTTCTACCACTAAAGTTGGCCTTCTTCAATTCCTCCCCCAAGACTTCACCTGCCTTCAGACAACCTTCACAAGGCCAAGTGGATGTTAGCCCTTCACTTTCCCTATGAAATCACTTTCTGAGTGGCCTGGCACTGACTGACCCGACTTCTGAATTGGGTGAAATGACCCTTGTAAATTCAGCTCCCAACGTGCCCAGCAGCCCCTCCACAAGTACAGCTGAATGAATACCTCACTTGTGATGGAGTAAAATGTTCGACCTGTCATGGTCTTGTAAAGTAGCAACGTGAAAGGGAAAGCCACAGTTAACCTACATCCCCCCCAACCCCCCGCAACTCCCAAGGGCCATTCAGATTGGAGCTGACTTATTAATTAAAGGCACCATAAAAATGAAAGGCTTTGAGTCTGGGGACAGAGCGCCATTCTAACCTGCTTCCTTCCAGGGGGGGTAACTCCTACATCCTCTTTTTCAAACCCAAATGATTTAGGCTGTTCTCAGACAAGGTCCCTCTTGTGCTCAGAAGTCTCTTTATATGAAATCATAATAATGATCACTTTTACAAAGACAAATCAGTAGATGGAGCTCTTTCTTCTTTATTTTCCACTCAAGCTTCTGTTTTTCTTGAGGCACATGAAGCTTATACGTGAATATATGTATGTTTATATCTGAATGTATGTGAATATATCCACACATATTCACATATATGTAAACACAT
>NW_025356462.1:0-6706 GCF_016433145.1 Gracilinanus agilis | reverse complement strand
CTCTTTTCCTCTCTCAATCTCTCTCTTTCTCTTTCCCTCTCTTTGTCTCTCATTCTCTCTCTCCCTCTCTCTCTCAATCTCTTCTAAGTCTCTCCTTCTCTCTCTCTCAATCAATCCCTCATTCTCTTCTCTCTCTCCCTCCTTCCCTCTCATATTCTCTCCCCCTTCTCAATCTCTCTTTCTCCTTCACTCTCTCTTTCTCATTCTCTCTGTCTCTCTCTGTCTCTGTCTCTCCTCTACCTATTAATTGATCTTCCTCTATCCTCTTCCCATCTGGATATATATGGAGGAGGGGCATCTCTGCCTCAGTCTTTCTCCTTTTCTCTATCTCTGTGTCATTCTCTGTCTCTCTCTTACTCTCTGCCTCTCTCTAGCTCTTTCTCCTTCTCTCTCCATCTCTCTCTCTCAGCCTCTTAATCCCTTATTTTCTCTTTGTATGTCTCCATCCATCTCTGTCTCTTATTCTCATTATGAGAATAGCTTCACGCAGGCAAACACTGGTGAGCCTGAAGGCTATTGGGACGTCATGGCACGTCTCAAAACCTTCAAAGGGAAAAAAAGAAAATGTTTTTGAGAAAAGTTTCAACTCTACTAAGGATAGAGTTTGGGCCCAAACTCAAGCCATCTAATTCATCTCTCCAATTATCCCTCTGTCACTCTCTCTACAGAGCATCTCTTGTTCATCTTGAAGGGCTTCAGTGTTCCCATCAGACACGCGAGTCTTGAAAGAAACATTAATCACACTCCCACCACTTACAGAGCCCTGCCGTACCCTTTGCTGGCCTGCTCGATGGGAGGCTGTGTGTGTAACCGAAAAAGAGCTGAATAGACAGACTAGGGACTTGGGTTCCAATCCCAACACTGCAATTGTCTGCTGATGTAAACTGGGGCAAGTCCCTTCACCATTTGGAGGCCTCAATTTCCTCCTCTCTAAATGAGGATCCAGTTCTCTAAGAATCCTTCCAGCTCTAAACCTCTAACAAGTACAAACTTTATTCTCCAGAAACTAAGGACTTTGGAGTCTTGCCCTGGGCCCTTCGATGGATTCTCGGGGTCCCCAGGCCCTTCCAAAATGACTCTTTTTTTAATGCTTTTCCTCCTGATTACAACAGGATCTCCTTGAAAGCAGGGGCTGTCCAGTCTTTTTCTGTTTCCATCCCTGAGGCTAAGTAGAGAGCTTGGCACGTAATGAGCCCACGATGAATACTTCTTCATTCAAACGTGGGTGCCAAGCAGCCCGTGAAATGCAAAATAAAGGGGAAATGACTTGGGCAATGTCAAGAAGGCCACAGTTACCTGCCAAATAAACAGAGCGAAGTTCAGCAAGAAGAGACAACCCAGCAAATCACCATGATTTGGAGCATCTGAACAGAAGAGGTGAAATTTAAGGCTGGCTTCTGAAGGGTGGATAGAATAGAGACAGGTGAGAGGGGGGTGGAACGGAGTCATGGGTAGAAGGAAGGACAGATCCCTCTCTATTTGGTACCCTTGTCTCAATTTAGCAAAGGACTTCGGAATCCCTAACTTTAACACAAGGCGTGGTGGGGTCCCCCCTCCTTAGAGAGTTTCCACCAGAAGGTGCCGGGCCTGGAACACAGTAGGTGCTTCAGAAATGCACATTATTATATGTGGGTTTAACTAAAGATGGTCTTCTGACTCTCACCCCTTCTATGATCTTGTGACTTGAATCCACAATAAAGCACTGATTACTAGCCAAAGCAGGCGAGGGGTAACTGTGGGCAGATCACAAGCGAAGTCTCCGGGGACTCTCTCTGAGAATTGGGGGGAAACAAGGCCCGCATTATCCACCTCCCACCTGGAGGTGGAAAATTGCTATGTAAACTGGAAAGCACCCTATAATTACTGGGAATTATCATCCCCAAAATGCAGCTGAACAGATGCCTGTTTCATTTCCCAGCCTGGAAGGGTTGCTAAGGGGCTCTGCAAGGGCCTTCGGCGACCAAGGCCCGGCCTAGCTAAGGGCAGGGCGGCGCGGGGCCTCCCCGATCGCTCTCCCCTCTTCCTCGGCCCTCTCTCATTAGCAGCCCCGCACGGCGGATATGAGTAAATATTTTAATACATATTAAGAAGAGAGCTGGAGGAAGTCGCTCCCTGAAAACGGGAGGATGAAAAGCCCTAAAAGCAATTGGCCTAACGTTGGAACACAATGGCATGAGATCACTGAGCGGCCCAGGGAGGAGAGCGAGCTCTTAGCCGCGCGGCCAGGATAAATGAGTGGCGCGGCTAATAAATAATGGATGCTTTTCCTAGTTAAAAATGTACCGCTTTGCAGAGTTCACAGGATGAGAGATGTGATTTGAATTCAATTAAAAGCTCCATCCTGTCTGAGAAAACGAACATCTTGTTGCCCACTTCATGAGGCGGGTTTGTGGGAGGCTGTCGTCAGAATAAATACTGGATTTGGGGCTGAGAGAGGCCTGCAGGGAAGAGTGGTACAAGGACCCACGAGCCCCCGTCGGCCCTTCTCAGCCCCAGCTGGGCCAACTCACTCCAAAAGCGTGAATTAAAGTCACAATCGCTGAAAGGATCTCGTCTGCTTTCTAAAATTTAACTGATTCTTTTTCTTCTTAAAAAAAGAGATAGATAGAAGCTTCTAGACAGCACAGTGAGTGGATGGCGTACCAGATCCAGAGTCCTGGGTTCAAATTTGGTTTCATCCCAGCCATGTGGCCCTGGGCAAGTCACTTAACCCCCAGGAACTAGCCCTTACTGCTCTTTAGTTTTAGAACTCATAAGAAGACAGAAGGTAAGGGTTAAAAAAAAAAGGATATAAAAAAAGAATGGAAAGGGAATATCTAGGAGCTGATCCAGAAGGTCAACAGAAAACCACTGAACAGAAGGTCAATAGAAGTTCCCTGTTTATATACTGTCTGGGCTGTCCAACTGACTGGGTGCCAATGCAGTACTTGGGAATGTGGATCAGAGCCTTTAGAAAGGACGAGGCTGCCCTTAACTTAAAAGTAAACAGCTCACCAGTCCTTCTCCCAGGACACGACCAGCGGCAATCTTTCATGCCCATCCCATGAAATACAAGGACTGTCCTATGTGAATTGTATTTCACCTCCGGGCAGAGAACTTGTAAGATCTGACTAGCTTGTACTTCAAATTGTTTTGTAGCTTTCCTAATAAAAATATTACCATAATAATAACAACAATAAACATTTTTATAATGCTTTAAAGTTTGAAAAGTACTCCAGGAACATCGTGTGATTTTATCCTTTATGTCAATTTTCAGATGAGGAAATTGAGGCAGATGGTGGAAAACTGAGTTGCCCAGAGTCACAGGCAAACATCTGTGGCTAATTTGAAGTCAGCACTTCTGAACTCGAGGTCCAGCACTCTAACCCCTGCAGTCCTCAGCTGTACAACGTGAGCAGAGGATAAAAACAGTCAATCAGCAAGTATTAATGTGTCGAGGACTCTTGGGGATGGGGGTGGGGGGAAGGACCGAGAATTAAACATCTCTCCTCTCAGAGAGCTGACATTCCCATGGAAGCAGGGCCATGTTGGGGCTGCCTTGTCCAATTTTCCTTCCCTACTTGTTTCAAGACAGTCTGAATTCCACCTTCTGCTGGAGGCCTTGACTGGTTCCCCTTCTACTCCAGTACTGTTGGTGCCTTCCTTCTGGAATTGTCTTGCAAATTCTCTCTCTGTCTGTCTCTTTCTCTGAGTGATTTTCTTGGCAGGGAATCATAAAAGCAAAAGGGTGGTCAAAATAATGCCAAAATATGGGTAGAAGAGCTGCCGAGTTTCACTAGACAGTAGACTATGCTCAGGGTAATAACAGGAACTAGGAATGGACAAGTTGAATGGTGGATGTCAGGCAAAGGAATTGGAACTGGAGGCTAGAAGGAACCATTGAAGATTCCTAGAAGGCCATACCTATATGGAAACGTTTTATGTAGGATGGATTGGAGGGGACAGAAAGTAAACACTGAAAGACTTTTAAGAAAAGCCTATAAAAATATTCCAAGCAAGTAGCAACGAGAGTCTATTCTGGGATGGAGATGATGACACTAGAAAGTAGAGAATAGATTCAATCAACAATTGAAAAGATGGTCAATGATCTGATATGAGAAAGGACAGAAAGAAAGGTAACTCGCAAGTGACCAAAAAAAGAGAGACCAGACAGAAATTATGGACAGATTGAGAGGTGAAGAAAATGTGCCTGGTTTTTGACATGGGATAATAGGATAATAGATTATAATAGATTCAGATTTAAAATAGAATTTAAGAGTTTATCTAGTCCAACCTACTCATTTACACAGATGGAGAATCTAAGTGGTCGAGTGAGTTGCCCTAGGTGGTCCATGCAGCACGTGGCAGAGAAAAGATTTGAACTCAGGTCCTCTGATTCCAAACACAAGAATATCTGACTGCACCATAATGCCTTTGGAGGTCCTGTGCCAAATTGGAGTTGTATGCCAAGAGATAATAAGGAAGGTCAGGAATGGTGCTACCAACTTTCAAATCATCTCTGTAGCTAATGGAAGCGAATGAAGCCTTTTAAGTAAATAGGTTTTAAATGAGAAGGAACTACAGCAAGGACCCTTGAAGGTTGTTCCCGTCTAAGGAATCAGAAAGAGGAAGAGCAGAAGCCAGTATAGGAGATGCTAAACGAGGTTTACAGACCCAGAAGAATGGACTCTATCTCTGTAGTCAAAAGGAAATCAAGGATTCCCATATAAATGTTGAGGAAATGGGATCTCCCAGAAGTGAACAGCCCTGCTCATGGAAATGACACCGGAAAACATCAGAGGAGGGACCCGGACCTCTACAATGGACGCTTTTTCTAGTGTGGCGACACGTTTCTCCGTGAATCTGTTCTATCATTCAGCGAGGAAGCTCCCTCTCCCAAGGCAGATGCCCACCTGATCTGAAACCAGTCTCCAAGGGTTGCTTGGGATGATGGGATGTGCAATGACCTGCCCAGGATCCCAGAGTCAGGATGCATCAGGGAACAGTTCTGAGCCCAGGTCTTCCTGCCTCTGGAGAGGGAAGCCAGTTTTTTTAGCTAAACAAGGCTGCTTTATGTGAAAATTCCTGCCCTGTTTTCCTCCTTGCCTCTTTTCACTCACTGCTTGGTTTTACCAAATAGAGTGCAAGTTCTTTAAAGACAAGATCTATCACGTACCCTCCATTGTGTCTAATACCCCTGTGGCCAATGCTGGTGCCTTTTGCTCAAGAATATTCCCTGGGGTTTGGGTTTTTATGAGTATTCTCTTACAACAATGACCAATATGGAAGTATGCTTTGCATGATAATACATGTATAATCCAGATCAAATTGCTTATCATCTCAGAGAGAGGGGGAGGGAGGGGATGGAGAGAAACAATTTTGATTTTATAACTTCAGAAAACGTATGTTGAAAATTGTTATTACGTGTAATTGGGACAATAAATTATCTCTGAGTAAAAGAAAAATTATTTTGTCTCGGTTAACTAGCTCACTAAACTCTTGTCCAATTGTCGAGAAATCTTTTGTTGTAAACTTGAGAAGAAAAAAAAAGAGCAAAAAGTATTCCGACATCCCAAACCTTAGTGTTTGGTAAATACATAAATGGTTAAGCCATGAGGAACAGACCTCATTTAGAGCAAGTGTCATGGGATCAGCTATTGGCATTAACAATGTGAGGCAGGCTTCAGAGTGGTGTTGGACCTCTTGGTAACAAGTCCCAGGCTAATTAGCAGCCATCCAAACACTCTGAGCACTGTGTGATCTCACCCGCAGACTCCTTTTAATAAAACACCTGGGATTTGGAGGGAAGGCTCAACCCAAAAGTGGGCAGGCCAAAGAGGACGCGCAGACGCTGAGAAAAACATGCCATACCCTCAGGAGGCTGGAGGCACTCATTCAGCTCCCCCGTTCCCCTGGGAGGGCCACTAGGGATGGTGGGTTGGAGGGAGCTGTCCAGGCCACCCTCCTCTCAATGTAATATGGATGAAGAAACTGAGATCCAAAGAGGGACAGTGAGTTTAAAACAGCCACCACGAGCTCGAAAGAGCATCGTCTCCTTCTGTAACCCCCAAAGGGTTTTGGGTGGTGTCCCTGCATCCCCAGAGCCTGGAATATTGTTGGCAATGAATAAATGCTTGTAAACGGGTAGGAGGGAGAGATGTGGAGCCCGAAGAGATTTGTTCTTGACCAGGAAAGCAGCTGGCAGGTGACATGGCTTTTTAAACCATAAGGAGACCAAGGCAATGGAGGAAGGGGCATAGAATCCCATATTTAGAGCCGGAAAAGAATTGAAACCAACTCCAGACATTTAAGCCATAGAAGAAACTCTGTGAAGAAAGGAAATACAGTGTCTGCTCAGGCTAGAAAGAGTCCAGTTAGATCAGAAAAAAATGAGAATGAATATGGCGAAGATAGCAAGATCAAGCATTTGAAAATTAAGAGCTGGGGAAAAAAAAAACCACCTATGTAAATCATCACCAAGTCCAAACTCCTCCTTTTACAGATGAGGAAACTTAAGAACAGAGAAGTGATGCTTGGGCCAAGGTCACATAGTAAACAGTGGATCTGGGATTCGAATCCAAGTCCTCTGATTCCAAGTCTAACATTCCCTGCATTGTGCTTGGCACAGGGACGGGAGAGACGGCCAACTGCTGAGTGTTCCAATGCCAAGGAGAGGAACGTGAATTCTTGAAGGCAACTTGAAGGTTGAGAAACTTTCTGGGCAAAA
>NW_025356461.1:0-5740 GCF_016433145.1 Gracilinanus agilis | reverse complement strand
CTATGAGACAATACACCGAAGTACAAGGGTTTAAAAAAAAATTGTTCAATATAGAATAATAAGTCTGTCAGATTTGAGTAAAAGGAAGGAATTTAAAACAAAGCAAAAACAAGATAATATTCGAAAATGTATAATGAATGAACGATTATATCAAATTAAAAATGTTTTGTACAAACAAAAGCAATGCAACCAAAATTAGAAGGAAAACAAATAACTGGGAGAATGTTTTTAAAACAAAACTCTCTGACAAAGGTTTAATTTCCCAAATGTATAAGAAACAAAGTCAAATTTACAAAAAATCAAGGCATCCCCAAATCAACAAATGGTAAAGGTACATGAATAGGAAGTTTTCACATCATTTAATCAAAACTATCAATAAGCATAAAAAAATGTTCCAAATCCCTTCTGATTAGAGAAATTGTGACATTGAAATGGCAAATATAGCAAAATGCAAATTAAAACAACTATAAGGTATCACCTTACACCTTGCAGAGTAGTCAATATGGCAGCAAAAGAAAATCATAAATGTTGTAGGGGATGTGGCAAAATTGGGACACTAATACACTTCTGGTAGAGTTGTGAATTGGTCCAACCATTCTGGAGAGTAATTTGGAACTATGCACAAAGGGTTTTAAAAGAATGCCTACCCTTTGACCCAGCCATGCCACTGTTAGGTTGGTACCCGAGAGTGATAATAAAGAAAAACATTGGAGAAAATTATTTATAGTCATGCTCTTTGTGGTAGGAAAAAAATAGAAAATGAGACAATGCCCTTTGATTGGGGAATGGCTGAATAAATTCTGGTATCTGTTAATGATGGAATACTATTGTGCTAAACATAATAATGAACTTAAATTCCATGTAAACTGAAATAACCTCCAGGAATTAATACAGAGTGAAAGGAGCAGAACCAGGAGAATATTGTACACAGAGTCTAATAAATCATGGCACAATTGAATGTAATGGACTTTTTTATTAGCGGCAATGCAATTAACCAGGACAATTCAGAGGAAATTGTGAGAAAGAATTCTATCCACATCCAGAGAAAGAACTGTGGAAATGGAAATGCATTAGAAAAAATATGTGACTGATCACATAATGTGATAGGGATATGATTGAGGTTTTGATATTAAAGGATTGCATTACTGCAGATACGAATATCACAGAAATAGTTTTGAACAATGATACATGTATAACCCAGTGGAACTGCTTGTCAGATTTGAGATGGGAGAGGAAAGAGCAGGGTGGGGATCATGAATCATGTAACCATAGAAAAATATTCTAAATTTTAAAATAAATAAATAAATAATATATATGTATATATATAGAAATTAATTTATGTAGGATTTTCATTTTTATTATAGTAGCTCATCCTACCTATGAACAGTTAATGTTTTCCCAGTTGTTCAGATCTGCTTTTATTTGAAGTGTTTTGAAGTTGTATTTATGTAATTCCTGTGTTTGTCTTGGCAAATAGATTTGCAAATATTTCATATTGTCTAGAGTGATTTTAAATGGTATTTCTCCTTCTAACTCTTCCTGCTGTGTTTTGTTGGAAATATATAGAAATTCTGATGATTTAGGTGGCCTTACTTTGTATCATGAAACTTTGCTGAAATTATTGATTATTCCCATTAGCTTTTTAGTTGATTTTCTAAGATTCTCTAAGTATACCATCATATCTGCAAAGAGTGACAGTTTAGTTTCTTCATTGCCTATTTTAATTCCTTAATTTTTTTCTCTAAATGCTAAAGCTAGCATTTTCAATACAATATTAAATAATAGTGTTGATAGTGGGCATCCTTGCTTCATTGCTGATCTTATTGAGAAAGTTTCTAACTTGTCCACATTGAAGATGATACTTGCTCATGTTTTTAAATATATACTGTTTATTATTTTGAGAAATGGCCCTTCTATTCCTATAATTTCTAATGTTTTCAATAGGAATGGGTGTTTTATTTTGTCAGACTTTTTCTGCATCTATTGAGATAATTATGTGATTTCCTTTAGTTTGATTATTGATATGGTCAATTTGATGGTTTTTCTTATAACTAGATTTGCATTCTGTAATAATAAAGAGTGCCAGTACCAATGTTATGATAAAGAAGAGATAGAGAGAGTCTATTTGGTGAGACTCTCTTCTAGCTCTCCCCTCAAGCTGAATATATACTTAGAGACTTCAATGGGGTATCACCCCAAAACTGGGTGACCTGGATGGTCATGCCACCCCACAGGAGTTGGGGGCAAGACTTCCCTACAAGATGAGGTATGTGGTACCCCAATCCAATTCTGAGAGAGGGTGGGGTTCACACAAACCTACTCTGAGGTCAGTCAACTTCAGAGCGGTTGGTCTGACTCCAAGATGGAGGCTTGCAAGACTAAGCTGTGGTTCTCCTCTCCCTCGTTGTCTCTCAGGCACTCTAGAATGCTATCTGACTAATGAATGGCTTTTATTATGTGCAATTCAGTGGTTGGGGAAAGGGGTGAGGGGCAGAGGGATTTTGGGGAACCCTCTTCTCTATTTCTAAAGGGTCCATAACTTAGGTGGGAAACCCAATGGTTCCCACTTTTAAGCTTCTCTCCTCCCCCCTTCTCCTTCTATTTCTATTTCTATTTCTATTTCTATTTCTCTATTTCTATCCTTTTCTATAATTGTAAGTTAGACTGGAAAGGGTCTCTTAGCAAGGTTGTGTAATGGGAGAAGGAGACTGAGATTGCTCTCAAAATGGAGTCCAAACACTTATCTGACTCAATGATTGAAGTCTTGCTGGGAATTCTTGCAATGGAATCTTTGACCAGGGAATGAGGGTTCCAATGTCCAAAGAAAAATCCTCCGGAAGCCCTCAGGACTGGATCTGAGCTGGGTTGTCCACCTCTCTCAGTCCTTTGTTGTAAGACCTCTCATCTCCTTCCTCCAGAGCCTTTCCCAGAATTCTCTATGGTCTCAGCTGCCAGTAACTGTCACCAACTGTCAGCCACTACTTCTCTGGCCCCTTTTGTCCCATCCCCCTTGCACAAATCCCATCCTTACAATTCCTAGTATAAATCCCACTTGGATATAGTGAATAATCTTTGTGATAATTTCCCATAGGCTCTTTGCTAGTATTTTATTTAAGATTTTTGCATCTATATTTATTAGGGAGATTTGTCTGTAACTTTGTTTTTCAGTTTTTACAGTGCCTGGCAGTATCAGCTCCATATTTGTGTAATAAAAAAGACTTTGGTATGACTCCTTTTTTTGCTTATTTTGTCAAATACTTTGTATATGATTGGGATTAATTGTTTTTTAAATATTTGATACAATTCACTTATCAATCCATCTGACAATAGGAATTTTTCTCAACAAGTTCATTAATGATTTGCTCAATTTCTTTTTCTGAGATGGCATTTTTAAGTATTATATTTCTTCTTTTATTAATCTAGGCAATTTTAATTTTTGTAAATATTTGTTTAGTTCACCTACCTTATCAGATTTAGTATTACATAATTGGATAAAATATCACCTAATAATTGCTTTAATTTCCTTTTCATTAGTAGTGAAGTCACTCTTTTCATTTTTATACTGTTCATTTGATTCTTTTCTTTCTTTTTTTAATCAAATTAATCAATAGTCTATTTTATATATTACCCCCATAGAATGGCTACTAGTATTATTTATTAACACAATAATTCTTTTACTTTCAATTTCATTTATTTATCTTCTGATTTTTAGGATTTCCAATTTAGTCTTTTAATTTGTCCTTTGTCTAGTATTTTCTTAGTTGCATGCCTAATTTATTGATCAACTTTTTCTCTATGTTTTTTTTTATATGAGCACTCAGGGTTATAAAATTTCTCCTGTGCATGACTTTGGGTATAATCCATAAATTTCTATATGTTGTCTCCTCATTGTCATTCTCTTCAATGGAATCAGTGATTGTTTCTGCAATTTTTTTAGTTAGTATGGCAAGTATTTTATTTTATTCATTTATTTATGTTATTTGAAAAAAATAATTAATTTATTTAGAATATTTTCCATGCTTATATAATCTATGATTTGTTTTTTGTCCCATTTGAAGAATTAGATCACTTAGTTTCCAATTAATTTTAATTTTCCTTTCCATGAAACTTTACTAATTATAATTTTTATTGTAATATGATCTGAAAATGTTGCATTCTTTATTTCTGCTTTTCTCCATTTGGTTGCAAAGTTTTTATATCCTAGTACATGGTTAATATTTGGGTATGTGCCATGTGCTACTCAAAAGAAGATATATTCTTTTTTTAATCCTATTCAGTTTTCTCCAGATATCTATTAAATCTAACTTCCAAAATTTCATTTATTTCCTTTACTTTTTTATACTAATTTCTGATTAGATTTGTCTAGTTCTGATAAGGGAAGCTTGAGGTTCCTGACTAATATACTTTTACAATATATATCCTCCTTAAACTTCTTTAGTTTCTTCTTTAAAATCTGAATGCTATATTTTTGGTGCATATATGTTAAATACTGATATTTTTCCATTATTTAGACTGTCTTTAATAAAGATATAATTACTTTCGTTAACTCTTTTAATCAGATCTATTTTTGCTTTAGCTTTGTATGAGATCATGATTTCTACTCTTCCTTTTTTGTCTCAGTTGGAGCCCAAAAGATTCTGCTTCTGACTCTTACCTTTACTTCATGTGTCTACCTGCTTCAAATGTGTCTCTTGTAAGCAACATATAGTAGGATTCTGCTTTTTTTTTAATCAACTCTGCTATCTGCTTCTATTTTATTGGTGAGTTCATACCATTTACATTCACCATTATTATTATCATTTGTGTATTACTCTCCATCCTGATTTCTTCTTTTAATTCTACCCTTTCTCCTTTCACTCTTTTCCTCCAAATCAGTGTTTCCCTTTTAATCACTCCCCCATTTTCTTTCCCCTATATTACTCTCTTTCCCACCACCTCTCTTCTTATTCCCCTTCTAGTTCTCTAAACAGCCTCTTAATCACCTTCCTCCCCCCAACATTTCCCTCCCTTATATTACTACTTTCCCCACCACCTCTTTTCTTATTTCTCTTCAACTTCTCTATAGGGTAAGATAGATTCTATTCTCCAGTGAATTTGGCTGTTCTTTCTTCTCTGAGTCAATTCCAATGAGTACATTTTATGTTATTACTCATCACTACCCTCATGCTCTCCTCCATTTTAATTGTATTCCCTCAAATCATGCCTTTTTATGTGATATAATTTACCTTATTTTTACTTCTCTTCACATTTTTCTTAGTACAATTCTTATTTTCATTCCTAGGTTGTTTTTTTTTTTATTATCCTAAAGGAATATGTGTCTGTGTGTCTGTGATATTGGGTGATTTTTTTCCCTTTGGGACATACCACTTATTTTGAGAAAAAAATGACCCACATGACTGAAAGGCAAATTAAACAAGTATTGCATGTGATAATATAAAACACATTTATCATATTTTAAGTGTATAACATTGTTTAATAATTTATTTAATTTAAATGAATTGGTGCGATGTTTCAAGACACATTGAATAACTTTAAAATTTCCCCAAGGGAAATTAAACATTGAATTAGAATGTGAGTCTCCAGCAGACTTTTGATCATAAACTTTTCTGCAAAGCAAATTTCAGTTTGAAAATATGCAAGAAAAGCAAATGTACTACATTGAGAGCAAATTTTCCTTAAAATAAAGCAAAAAAAAGTTGGGAGAGTTTTATATACATATATATATATATGTGTATATATA
>NW_025356460.1:0-1952 GCF_016433145.1 Gracilinanus agilis | reverse complement strand
CATACAGCTAGGATGTGTCTAAGTCCAGATTTGAATCCAGGACCTTCCGTCTCTAGACCTGACTCTGAATTCACCTAGCTGCCACCTTATATATATTTTAAAACATTGCTCTAAGAGAGGGAACCCACAGGCTTCATCAGAAAAGTTTAGAATACCTGTTTAATCTTTGTCTTACAGGGCTTTCCCACTGTGTTAGGGACTTCCTCCACTTTCTCCTTACAAACTATGAGGGGACCAGTGGCACAACAGCCACTGACCAGCAATTCTTTCTCATTCCAGCCTCTGCATGGTTTGGAATCTCCATTTTTGAAGGGAGAACCATGTTGAAGATTCATTTCGAGACTTGCACACACATTCAGTGGACTTCCCATGATGGCTCATTTTCATTAATTTTCAAGAATTAATTGGCTTGAGTTAAAGAATAAGAATTTTATAATTTTTTTTATGGAAATGCTAGCAAATCCAGTCCAAGGTTGTTAATAGTTGTAAGAATGAGAAGATCATAGGTAACATAACTCACTTGGTTAATTGTGAGCCTTCTTTTCTTCTTGTCTTCCATTGGAAGCTTGTATATTGGGTAGAACAAACTGGTTTCCTGGGCTGTATCTACCTCACTTTTTACTAGGTGCTGAGCTTTGGGCAGGAAGTGAGAGTTGAATTCCAACTCTGGTTCTTGCATTGAATGAGGGTGACCCATGTAATTTTCTCTGCCTCAGTTCCTCACCTTTAAAATGGCCCTTGATTGTCTTTGAAAAAGATTGTGAGGTTAATGCTATCAGCAGCGTGAAAAATCATTGACTTTTTTTTTTTTTTTAATTTTAAACCCTTAACTTCTGTGTATTGACTTATAGGTGGAAGATTGGTAAGGGTAGGCAATGGGGGTCAAGTGACTTGCCCAGGGTCACACAGCTGGGAAGTGTCTGAGGCCGGATTTGAACCTAGGACCTCCCGTCTCTAGGCCTGACTCTCAATCCACTGAGCTACCCAGCTGCCCCAAAATCATTGACTTTTGAAAAATATGTGATAAGTTTTCAATTAACCTGGTCCAGTGCTTATGGGTGAAAGTTAAATTGAGCAGTGAGTGTTGATGATTGATCACGCAATACATCATTCGCTTTGTACGGTTATTTGATTATGTCCATGTTGCTGTTCCCATCCTGCACTTAGATGGGCAATCTTGGGGGACTTTTCCATGACTCTTCACCATTTATGCCCAATCATTTACCAAACTCTATTTATTCTATCTCCACCATATCTCTTATACTATTCTCTTTTTTCACACAGACACCTCCCTATGTTAGAGACTTTCATCTTAAAAAAAAATTTTTTTTAATCTTACCTTCTGTCTTAGTATCAATTTTATTTATTTCATTTTATTTTATTTTTTCTTAGTATCAATTTTAAGACAGAAGAGTGGTAAGGGTAGGCAATTGGGGTTAAGTGACTTGCCCAGGATCACACAGCTGGGAAGTGTCTGAGGCCAAATTTGAACCCAGGACCTCATGACTTCAGGCCTGGTGCTCTATCCATTGTGCTACCTAGTTGCCTCACTTGTTATCTTTTATCTGGATTATTGAAGTAGACTCCTAAGTGTTCTCCCTGCCTAAAATCTCTCACTTCTCCCAACTATCCTTTGCATAGCTGCCAAATTGATGTTTATAAAGCATAGTTCTGATCATTTGCTCCTTATTTTCTCTAAGAAAACTATAAGTTCTGCTGTTTAGTATTTTTAAAACTTTATAACTTTGCTCCAGTCTTAGACTTAGACTTACTTCAGTTTCTCCTTTTCATATACTATATATTCTCATTAAACCGGCCTGCCTACTACTGTTATCTTATACATTCCATTCTACCTGTTTCTGTGCCTTTGCACAGTTTAATTTCTACGCCTGGAGTTCTCTCCCTTCTGACCTTTATTTCCTTCCTTCCTTCCTTCCTTCCTTCCTTCCTTC
>NW_025356459.1:0-2940 GCF_016433145.1 Gracilinanus agilis | reverse complement strand
TATATACATATATATATATATATGGGGGGGAAGAATATATATATATATATTCTCCCCCACATTAAACTGTAAGTTTCTTGATGGCAGGACTTCCTTGCTTTCATTTTTGTATTACATTACAGTGCCTGACACATAATGGTAAGTATCTACACATATTTTCTTATTCATTAACTTAAATCCTAGTAGATGATCACTTTTTAAAGAAGTCATTTATGGTGGCAAATAGGCAAAATAGATTAACCTTCAGTAGTTATTACTCTATAATATAGATATTATTATCTACCACAAATACTTTTTTGAATAGTCAATTGAGATCTTTAATTCTTGTCTTGTTTTTCCTTCTATCAAGTTTGTCTGAGTTTAAAAGGGGCCTTTTGTCCTATTATTATGCTCTGCCTTTTATTCACTAAATTTTCCCCTTAAGTATTTTAATAGTTTGCCATATATGTGTGTTTATTTATTTAATGCTATATTGTAGGCTCTTGGAGGGCAGAGTCTAATGTCATTTTTTGTAATTACATAACTCATGCCTAGCTCTGTACTTGGTAAATAACAGGGAATAAACTACTGAGTTTTTAAAATTCAAATTGGATTTTATTTTATTATCCATTACTTATTTGAGTACAATCTAGCTCTACTTTTCTCTCTTTTCACATTTATTTTTACCATTGTTTTATCTGATATCTTAGTTGCCACTCCTGCTTTTATTTTTATTCAGCTAAAGCTAACTGAATTCTTCTCTACTACTCAGTTTAACTCTGTTTGAAATTTTATGTTTTAAGTGAGTGTCTAGTATATAGCAAATTGTTAGATTCTTTTTTAATCCATTCTGCTACTTTGTTCCACTTTATGGGTAAGTTCACCCCATTCACATCAATAGTTAACATTTTTGTTTGTTTTTACTTCTATCAAATGCTGTTTTTTATTTCTCCTTTAAAAAACAACACTAGATGTCTATAATCTGAATTGATTGGAGCATTTTGGTGTTTCCTACTTCCCCTTTCCATTCTCAGCCTGATCTAAAATGATAGGATATTGCACTTTCATATCTCTTATAATTAGCCTCCATAGACTGGTTAGAGTGCAATTTATTTTAGATAAGACAGACCTTCTCCCTTGTTCTCTTCTCTATGCTAGTCCCAACCTTATTATACTTTGAATATTATAATCTTTCTTTTTAACCTTCTTTTTCTCAGTCTAGATAAGAGAAAAGTTCATGAAATCTCTACTCTCTTTTGGCATCTGCTCTTTATTGCACCCAACTCTCAAAAACTTTTTGATAATTCTTTTATCATTGACAAAGTTCTAGTTGTAATACAATAAGTCAACATGCATTTATTAAGTACCTGATACATGTTAAACATTATGCTAAGTGCTGACACACCAAGTCCAAAATAAAGAAAAGCAATAATTCCTGCCCTTACTGAGCTTACATTCTAACAGGAGAGATAATATGCTTATATATAAATATACATAAGTTTACACATCTAACAGGGGCTCACCAAAGGAAGTCTTGTCCCCAGAGCACTGGAACATGCTCTTACTGCTACCAAACCACCTGGGGAGGTTTGATGAACCTGTTCCTATTAGTTCATGGTAAAAGATAATGTAAGGGCTCTGCTTTCTACTTCAGATCATATGTGGGCATTGTTATTCAGTTGTTTTATTTACATCTGACTATGACCTCATTTGGGGTTTTCTCAACAGAAATACTGGAATGGTTTGCCATTTCCTTCTCTAGTTCATTTTCTAGATGAAGAAACTGAGGCTGAGTAAAGTGACTTGCCCAGGGTCACAGAGTTAGTCATCTGAGGCCAGATTTGAACTCAAGTCCTACTGATGCCAGGGCTGGCACTCTATCCAGTGGACCCCCTATTTATCCCAAGTTGGTACTCCATAACAATTTTCAAATTTAACTGGAATCGAATGTGATACAAAAACCATAAACATAGAAAATTTCATCCTCTCTTTTGCTTATGGTAATTGAGGCAGGGGCTGCTGTACACCCCTGGGGGAGGAGAGAGCATCTACACTGCCAACTGCCACCAGATATCCCTGCCTGAGTTAACATAAGTCTATGTACATGGCAGCTCTGGTTTGTTTGCCTTCATGTGTTTGTTCTTTCCTGCTCCTAGATGAAGGAGTCCTGGAGATGGAATGGAACCTTGCCATGGCCAGAAGAAAACCAAGAGCATAGGAGCTGGAATCCATACCCCAGTGCAAGAGCAGCCCATGCAGGCACTGTCCTTCAGAAACAAATGGCGGGACCCAAGCCAGCATTATAGCAGTGCAAGTGTGGTATGTCCTACTGTAGTGAAAAAGGGGCTTCTCCAATACCTCGGCTACTTTTGTGAGATGAATAAGCTTTGTAGCAAACACGTGAGGTCCACTCTTAGCAGAAACCAAAATATTATAAGGGAGAACGTGCCCCCAATTAACAGACAAGTTTTTGTATCTTAATTCTTGCCATATCTTCTTAGTAAATATTCCTTCGTGAAGGCTAATTGAGGTTAATTGGCTAAATTCTATTGGAGAGCAAATCAATGGCACTGATAATGGGAAGATATTAACTGACACTGGTGAATGCTATTGGACAGAACACAATAGAATACATTCACACGTTTAAAAGATTCTTCCAACTCCTCAGGGATATCTTTAGAGTCCTTGTGAGGGATATAACTAGCACAGTGAAAGTGGGAAGCAGGATAGGACCCAAGTGTCTGGAATCCAAGGTGCCAAGTGAGAGTTTGTAATCCTCCTTCCCACAATTTGTAAATAGGGCACGCAGAATAAATCCTTCCCAAAGTAGCTTTGTACAAAATAATTGGTTTTATTTTATAATATATTGCATATTATATAATATGTACATATTATATTGGTTTTATATTATTATATTATATATTATATGATGTTTTATTATGTTGTTATGTTATATTATAT
>NW_025356458.1:0-2701 GCF_016433145.1 Gracilinanus agilis | reverse complement strand
CCTCTCTCTCCCCTTCCCTCTTTCTCTCCCTCTCTCTGTCACTCTCTCCATCCCTCCCTCTCTCTGTGTCTCTCTTTCTTTCTCTCCCTCCCTTTCTGTCACTCTCTTTGTCTCTCCCCCCCAACACACACACCCCTTCATGGAAAACTTGGAGACGCTCACATGTAAACCTGAATGTTGAGACATAATACAGGGTCAGAATAGAAGCAGTTTTGGATCTGGGTTCTAAGTATGAAACCATCATGGCTGTACCAGTCACCTCCCCTCTCTGGGACTCAGATTTCTCATTTGAAAACTGAAGGTGATCAGTCTAGTCTTTCAAAATATATGGCACTGTATGCTGTTGAAATCAGGAAGACAAGTTCAAATCTCAAGTAAGATACTACTTGTGTGATCTTAGACAAATCACTGCAACTCCTTTGTGCCTCATTTTCCCCATCTGTAAAAATGGATGGAAATAGGTAAGGTCCCTTCTATCTCTAAATCTATGATACAACAAAGACCAAAGATAATCTCTGCCCTCAAGGCATTTACTATTTAATAGGGTAGACAACATACAAACATATATTTCCAAAGCAAGCTATCTCAAGGATAAATAGATAATCTAATCTTGATTTAAATTTCAATCAAGATTTCATTAATATATTGGGTTTTTGTTGTTGTATAAAAACATCTAAAAGAATGAAAAATCAAACATTTGCAAGCAGAATAAAAATGTCATGGAATTCAGTGTAAAAGAAAGCGGGAGATATTAAGGGGCAGGGGATAGTGGGGAGAAGGATAGACACGGAGGTATTAGTTCTATTCGGCAAACATTTATTAATTTCCTGCTGTGTGGCAGGCACTGAAGACGCAAGCACAGAAGCAGCCTTGCCCTTTGGTTTTTCCATTCTCCATGTATAGTTGGATACCAATGAAAAATGAATACAGGGCAATTTGTGGACAGGATGGGAGGGTGAACACCTGGTGGGGAATCAGGAACCCACCATGTAGAAGGTAGCCCATAAGTTGATCTTTGGCTAGAACTGGGGATTCCAGGGGATGGAAGTGAGGAGGGAGAGCATTCCAGACATGGTAAACAGCCAGGACAAAGACGAGGAGATGGGAGAATAGGAGGTAAAGCAGACCTATGGTTGAAATCTAACTGTAATGACCAGCCTTGTGCTTATTTTTTTTTCCGTTTTATTTTTTCTTATCCTTTTTTCATCTGAAGGTAAATCCTTGTAGTCCCTACCTTGCATGATTATGTTGAGGCCCCAGTGAGACAATTTCTCTGTAAACCATAAAGTGCTTTAGAAACAACAGTTATAAGGGCAGCTGGGTAGCTCAGTGGATTGAGAGTCAAGGACTAGAGATGGAGATCCTGGGTTCAAATCTGACTTCAGATACTTCCTAGCTGTGTGACCCTGGGCAAGTCACTTAATCCCCATTGCCCAGCCCTTACCACTCTTCTGCCTTGGAATCAATATTTAGTATTGATTCTAAGACAGAAGGTCAGGGTTTTAAAATGAATGAATGAAATAAAATAAAGTCTAAGAATGGTGGTCCTTTACCTGCTGGTAAGGGAAGGAATAGGGGTCTCTGGAGAGATTATAAAGGGTCTTTGAGTTTAGGGAGGAAAAAATTAACTATAACTCTAGTTGGGGTCCTTCAAAATCCTATATTTTATTTTACATATAGAAATGCGATCACGCAAAGGAATCCATAGGGTTCCCAGCCTGCCAAAGGGTCAAGGACATGAGAAAGGACAAGAATCTTGGCCTTGGAGAGTTTCCTACCAGGTGCCGAGCACTGGAGAGACACAAAGAGGCAAAAGACAGCCCTCATCCTCGGGGAGCTCACAGTTCAATGGGGAGATGACATGCAGACAACTACACATGAGACAAATCAGAAATAATGAAAAGAGAGCAGGCTCTGCAGTGAAGAGGGGTTAGAGAAGGCTTTCTAGACGGGGCAGAACTGTAATTGGGACTGCAAGGAAGATAGAGAGGTTAATAGTCAGAGCAAAGGAGGGAGAGCATCCCAGGCATGAGGGACAGCTAGAGAGAACACCCAGAGTCCAGAGAAGGACAGTCTTTTTCACAGAATAGCCAGGAGATGTCAAGGTTGCAAAAGAAATACAAAATGATTTGGGGGGTGGGAATCATGAGAAACTCCTTGAGGAATATTGACACTTAGCTGTGTGACCATGGTCATGATATTTAATATCTCTGAGCCTCAGTTTACTCATCTGTAAAATAGGGATGAAGGAACAAGAAGGCATTTATGCAGAATATTAATAGTATGATCCTTATAGAACTAGGGTAAGGATCACATGAGGTAGGTTGTGAGGAACTTACCATAGAAAAGAAAGTTGTTATTTGATAAGCTTTCATCCCTCAGTGAAGTGGGTACAAGGCATATTCATTCTTGTTTATCAAAATAATAAACTGAGGCAGAGAACTATATATATTCATTCTGAAATATATGTAGGACCAACTAGATGCAAAATATTATTCTACTGTGGATGTTATAGGAAATAAAAGTAAAAGACATTTCCCTGCTGTAGAGAAGAGAGTATTCTTCCAGTGACCCTGTCCCTTTTGAGACTCCAAGAGATGTGTGTGTGTATCCTTCCTTCCTTCCTCCCTCCCTTCCTTCCCTCCTTCTCTCCTTCCCTCCTTCTCTCCTTCCCTCCATCCCATTCTTCCCTCCTTCCCAT
>NW_025356457.1:0-4578 GCF_016433145.1 Gracilinanus agilis | reverse complement strand
CTACGTCAGAGGCCCTCTGGGGGCCGAAGGCCAAACAGGGGCTACGACAAAGAACGGGAGGCCGTTACCATTCACAGCTCCGTACTCGTACTCGGAGTCCAGTGACTTGCTTCCGAAAACAGAGTCAAAATCCACAGGAACTTCCAAAGGGGCAGAACTGGGAAGAGGCGACAGACAAAAGTCTAGGAAGGAAGGGAGACACAGGAAGGCACCGTTAAGCAGGAAAGGGGCCAAGTTTCCAACAAGAAATAACGGCCGTCCAGGCACGGGTGGAGCCACGGCGATGAGGGCCGCCTCTCCGGCACCCTCCCTTACAGGGATGAGGATCAAGAAAGAGAAAGGAAGCAAAGGCCATGCATTCGGCTTTGAAATCGGCCCTCCCTCGAAGCCGGCGTGCTCCTCTTTGACAAATGGTTCTAACGGAGGGGCCGAATCAGCATCCGGCTTTTCTCGTCCCACTCTAAAAGCCCCCACGCGCCACGGCAGACAGACCCTGAAAGGCGTCGCCGTTCATCAGGCAGAGAGAGAGGGCCGGCCTACGCTCCCCGGATTCGGCTCCAGAAGGCGGAGAAAAGGGAGAGGGAGCCCTTTAAAAAGAGCCGCCTATGTGGGGCAGACCAGCCTGGGGCCCAAACTCACCTGCCCCCCAGGTTTGGCTTGGGGGAGTCCCCATGGCAGTCGTAGTAGCATTCTGGGGAGTCAAGATGAAGGCAGACTCCAGCCCAAAGGGGTCGTCGGAGGTGCTGGCCAAACTGGGGGGCAGAAAAAGAGAGGGGGCGGGCATCAGGGGTCCCGAACCGCCTGGAAAGGCCCGGCTGGGGACGGCAGCGGCTCGCCCTGCCTAAATCTGCCGGGCCAGGCTCGACAAATCCACGAGGGACAAGAACTCTTGTCACCACCCAGAAGGGAATCTCTCGCAGCTGCCGTCACGTCATCTGCTATCTGCTGGGGAGAGGAGGCGTCAGCAAGGCTGGAGCTCCACCGGGGCCTACCCTCGGTCTCAGAGAGGCATTCGAAAGTCTCTCCGGTGTCCGATAGTACAGTAAAACCTTGTTTAAAAGGGGGCGAAGTCCGGCTGCGCCCTTCTGGGGGAGCCCTCAGGTGGGCCAGAGGGCAGGCTGTAGTTCACCGACCCTGACGCTACCAGAATAGCATCGTTTGTCATCTTTTCTGATGATTTTTCTAACCCTCATCTTCTGTCTTACTATCAGTTCTGAAACGAAAAAGCGGGAATGCTAGGCCACGGGAGTTCACAGACTTGGCCAGGGTCACCCAGCTAGGAAGTGGCTGAGGCCACATTTGAACTCGGGTCTTCCTGACTTCGGGCCTGGTCCTCTAGCCACCGAGCTATTTCCGATCTCTGGCCGAGGAAGTTGTCTCCAAGGCATCTCTGGGCATCTACCAAGCCTTATCATTTCAACAGTACAGGGCAACCCCCAGAAGAAAAGTCCCCTAACGATGGAGACTGGCACCGGCTCTGCGATTCCCTGTCTGAGAGGTGACTCGGCCAGGCATCGGCCAGCCAGGGAGCTCCTGGAAAACGGGCCTCGGTGCAGAGCCTGCCTCACGGGAAGCCTTGAATGGCTGCTAGTTGGCTAGCTGGCTGTCCCAGGTCTTGGTGACTTTGCAGCGGGCCTTCCTGCTCTCTGCCCTGCCTCGGGCTGAAACCTTGGCGGAGAATGAGCGTGGACCAGCAGCTGGCCCGACTGTGGCCGGTGAGACCCGCCTGCCCACAGTGAGGCCGCCATCTGCAAAGACTCCGGAGCGGAGGAGGACTACCTGGTGGGAGCGCTGAGGCTCCTTCTCCGCCCCCCCAGCCCCGACCTCGGGCAGAAGTTCCAAGAGGAGAAATGGCAGGCTTCGACTTTGGCAGATTCCTGTGGTAGGTGGGCACGGCTCCCGAGTGGAGACAGAGGAAGTGGCTGCTAAAGTGAGGGAGGTCCTTCAGAATGCAGCCAGCCCTGGGCAGCTGGGTGGTTCAGCAGATGGCGAGCCAGGCCTGGACCTGGGTGACCTCCGCTGCCTAGCCCTGGCCCTTCTGTCTTAAGATCTACTTAGCACCGATTCCGAGGCAGGTGACGGTTTCCAAACCGAGCACCAAGCAAAGCCGGCAAAGCTCATCTCACCTGGCGGAAGGAGGCAGCGAGGGTCCAAAAAGGTCCATAACACTGGAAGCGGTCACATTCGGGGGGTCTAAGAGGCTCGGAGACTCGGACGTTGAGGCCGAGTCGGATATGACTGGAACTTCCTTTAACCGTTTCTCCTAGAAAACAAGGGCATCGTGGCTGAGCCAAGAGGCATCGGCGCAGGCTGAAGGCCCGCCCCAGTGGTCCTGGGTCCGGAGTTTGGAGAGGCCACACTGCAGAGTTTCAGAAGCCACAGACATGTCAGCATAGAATGTTCAGGTTTCTTAGAGCAGTTTCTCTATCTGACTAGGCCAACTCCCACCATCCCATTCCGGCCCTTCCTCCCCATCCAATCTATTCGTGCTGGTGGCCATTGGGGAGTGCCCATTTGGCTCCCAGGACTCAGAGAGAGCAGCCACAGAGCCGGCATTTGGAAAGGAGTTCTTGGACTTCCGGGCCATTTTCAACTCCCTGGAACCCTCCCCCGGGATGGCGGAGGGGGAGAACGGTCCCCCGAGGAGTGATGTGGCTGGAGTAAGACTCGGTCCCTTCCCGGTCTCCAGAAATGGAAGTGAGGCCTGGCAGGCTTTTGAAGGTGGAACCAGGAAGATCTCCGCTGAGTGGCAGACACGGTTGCCCAAAGGCCCCAAAGCTCTGGCCCAGAACCAATAAGCACGGGGCAGGCAAGTCTCTGCCTAGAGCCCAGCCTACCTTCCTGGTGTGTAACTTGACTAGGTCTTCATCCAAAGGGTATTTTTTCTGTTTCTCCACAACTTGGCTGATGGCCTTCCCGGCGCTGGCAAGTGTGGACATGGCAGTGGGCAGATGGCTTGTTCTGTAACACAAGGGATTGGGAGGAATAGTTTACCCAGAACCCGAGGCCATTCCAGGCTCTGCTGCTCACCAGCATGGGCAACCTAAGGCCGGGCACCGATGACTTGGCCTGCCCCTTCCCACGCCAGCCCCATCTCTGGCACACTGACGACGAGGACTGCAAAATAAAGAGATGACATCTCCAGAGAAACCTGCCGCCGGCGCTGTTGGGTCCGCCCGAAGCACCAAGTCTGGGCCATGCTCAGATGCCTTGGCACGGTTAAGGGCGGGGAAGGATCTGGGCCACCCGGGCCATCATTTTTCTTTCCTTTGCTGGCCAGTGTCTCTGAGGTTCTCCCCTCTCCAATCCATCCTTCTTTGGGCGGTTCTATGCTACCCAACTGCTGTCCACAGGTCTGCTCACCACCTTCCCTTGCTTGGGGGGCTCCTTGGTGCCCGGGAAAGCTGGGGGATGAAGAGGAGGGCAGCCGGGAGGCCATCTAGCTGGCAGATGGGCCACAGCAGAAGAGCCCAATGGCCTGGAACCAATGAGAGTCCCAGAATTCACAAGGCCCACGCCCAGCCTATCCCATTCCCTAAATTCAGAGAGTTCGCACCTCTGGGACCTACAAGGGACCACTGTGGTCCATTCTGGGGCTTTGTGACCAACCAAAAGTCCCTTGGAAGCTCTCTCTCCAACGCGGTCCCCAGCCGCCCTGCCCCCTTCCTGCTCCCAAGGGTTCCCAAGGCAAGGACACTTGGCGGGTGGTGGGTGGCTGCTTTGGAAGAAATGACCAGGGCATGATGGCTGCACAGAAGAGTGGATGGAGCCCCTTCCTCATCTCCCCTCCCCTGAGCTCCAGGTCCAGCTCATCAGGTTCCGCCTAGGTCCCTGGCCAGTTGTGTGATCTCTGGCAAAAGTTCCATCCTTCCTGCTATGGGCAGCATAGCCCCCGCAGGCCATTCTACCACACAGAGTGCTCCACAGGGCGCAAAACGGTTTACAGGCTTTCTCTCAATTACGACCCATTTCACAGACTGGCAAACGGGACCACCAAGAGATTATGTGGCTTGGCAAGGGGGGGGGGGCAGCTGGTAACCCAGGTCATCGCGCCTCTCTCTGACCCTCCAGCTACAACCACAAACCACATCTGAGGACGGGCACGAGCAGCTGTGGCTGCTTTTACGGGAGAAGGTGCCTGTGGCAAAGAGATCCCTCAGAATGAGCCCCGCAGCCAGCGGAAAGGAGAGGGAGCAGCCACACGATGGACACCCGAGACGGGCTCGTCAGCACTTCAATGGGTGTCCATCCCTGCTGTGGTGATTGTGGAGAGAAGTGAGGAAAGAGGGAAAACAGAGACGGAGGAGAGAAGAGAGAGATTGAGAGACAGAGAGGGAGAGGGGGAGGGAAAGGGAGAGACCGAGACAGAGGAGAGAAAAGAGACAAGGAGAGAGGAGAGATAGACAGAAAGGGAGAGACCGAGAGAAGAGAAAAGAGATAGAGAGATAGAGAGAGAGAGGAGAAAAGAGAGACAGAGACAGACAGAGACAGAGAGAAGGAGAGAAAGATCCAAGGGCCTGAGGGTCTGTAGGAGTGGGGGGGGCCGAGAAATAGACTGGGGAAAGGGGTGGGGGCTAT
>NW_025356456.1:0-4173 GCF_016433145.1 Gracilinanus agilis | reverse complement strand
CTCCCCCCTCTCCCTCTTCCTCTCTGTCTTTCTGCTCTCTCTCTCTTTGTCTCTCTGTCTCTCTCCCCATCTCTGTCTCTGCCTCTGCCTCTGCCCCCCCCCTTTCTCTCTCTCTCTGTGTCTCTCTCTGACTCTCTCTGTCTCTGTCTCTGTCTCTCTCTGTCTCTCTCTCACACACATACACAAAATAATAATAATTTCTCCCCCTGGAGCCCTTAAGAAAAAAAAGGGGGAAAACATCTTATTTCACTCTTTGCCTGGCTGCCTACTAAGAGGATAAGAGGAAGGCAGAAAAGGAGAAAGATGGGATCAAGGAAGGAAAATAGAATCAGATAGAAAGGACAAGGGAGAGGTGGGCATTGGGTATAAATTAGGGAAGAAGAAGAGCTAATTAGAAGCCATTCCCAGTCCCTCTTAATGCTAGTGTCTTCCCTCTTTAACTTATTTCCAGTTTATCCTGGTTGTAGCTTGTTTGTAGGGAATGGTTGTTTGCAATATTTTTTCCCTCAGTAGATTGTGAGCTCCTTGACGGCAGGGACTGTCTTTTGCTTGTCTTTTTCACCCCAACACTTTAGCATGGTTGTTGTTCAGTCATTTTCAATCCTGACTGATTCACTGTGACCCTGTCTGAGGTTTTCTTGGCAGAGACACTGGACTGGTTTCCCATTTCCTTCTTCAGCTCATTTGACAGATGGGGAAACTGAGGCAAACAGGATTAAGTGACTTGCCCTATTTAGGACAATTTAGGACACACAGTACCAGGACTGGTTTCAGAGTTAGATTTGGAAATTGGGGAGGGGAAAGCCAGTCTGAAGAAATATTCTGGTGGGATTGGGTTGGAAGCCAAGGGTCCCTATGTGGGAGCTTGCGGTCCTAAAAGGATCCTCTTTAGTGTTTTTTTTTTTAAACCCTTTCCTTCTCTCTTCAATTCTAAGACAGAAGAATAGCTAGACAATCGGGGTTAAGTGACTTACCCAGGGTCAGACAGCTAGGGAGATTCCCTCTTCCTTTTCTAACAGACTAAAATCCTACTTGTGGGAGTCTGAGTGGTAGGGGAGATGGAGTCCCAGAAGGAACTCTAGAGGTCATTGTATCCCATCTGTCCCCGAATTAGGTCCATAATACACTCCTAATTATAGTAGGGTCATCGGACTTATCAGACCTGGCAGGGATCTTAGAAATCAGCTAGTCTGAGCCATTCATTTTAACAGAGCAGGAAATGGAGTCCTAGAGAAGGGATTTGGTACACTTAAAAGTCTTTTAGCTAGTAAACAGCACAGGTAGTTTATTTACAAACTTGGCTCCTTCAGCTGGAAATTCAGGCCTTTTCCCCACTATCCCACATTGGAAGTAATCCAACCTCCAATGAGAGGGAACTAACTTGCTGCTTATCAAACTGGACTTTCAGAATGTTAACTTGAGTCAAAATCTGGCTCAAATCTGACCTTAGACACTTCCTACCTAGGTGACCCTGGGCAAGTCACTTAACCCCCATTGGCTAGCACTTGCCAATCTTCTGCCTTGGAACCAATACATAGTATTGATTCTAAGAAGGAAGGAGAGGGTTTAAAAAAAAATCTGCCTTTATATAAAGTCCATTCACTGATGCTATTATCCCCTGGGTGCTGGAGATCCCTTTAAATGGGTGGGAAGGAAAATAATGCTGAAAGCTTTCAGATTTCTGATAATTCTGGAGCCTTCAGAGTATTGAAGTCTGTCGATCTCAGTAGAAGAGCGGTGGGCTATGGGTGAGGAATGAGACATACACAGTAAGTTGATTTGTTCTGCTTACCCATACTTTGTTATAAGCGAGAATTTTATCCAGTGGTTTGAGAGAGGCAGAGGAAAATTATTGGGAGGTAAAAACAACTTAAAACATAAATAGGGAATTAAATTTTTTTCTAAGTAGATGTAGACTCAGGGACTTTTTTTAAGATCTGAAAAATGCTATAGGTGTGCACTTTAAATTACTAATGAATTTTATTTTTCCTGCTAATTTCCTAGGATGATGGGGGTGGGGATTGAAGTAAGGCGGTAACGATAAAAAAGTAAAAAAAAAAAAAATGAAACTAGCTCTTCTAAGTGACATCCATGTGCCAGGGCCCCCACCCACCCCAAGCCACAGTCGAATTCTCTAGCCAATAGGCTCCAGCTGGCCCCTGCTAACAGAGACAAGAAGGTATGTTTCCTTATTGGTTTGTTCCTTAGCAGGTCCAAAATAAGCAAATATATCACTCCAGATCCAAGCAGTGGGGAATAGCTGTTGAATTTTCAAGTTTTCTCCTCCAAAGCAGAGGAGCCAGAATCATAGAGTAAACAACCTGAGACAACAGAACTTCTTTTCCTTAGATCCCTGAGGCTCCAACTGGAGACAAGAAAGGCTGGGAAAGGCTGGGTGCGGGGTTTGACCCTGTCAATTTCCTCCTTACCTTTACCCCTTAGCCCCTACCTTGAAATTCAAGAACTTGAGAATTTCAAGCAAGTGTCTCTGTCCAGAATATACTGAAGCCTTGCAGATTAGGTCCCTAACTCTACCAGCCCACAAGCTTTTTTTTTTTTTGGTTACGGGGTGTGATATTTTTTTTTCACTAAGATTTTTTTTCTCACTATTTACTCACTCCAAACTCTACAAGCCACTTTTTCATTTTTATAAATTTCTTGAATATATATATAAATTTACTTAATCATGATTATTGCCCATCCTTTTTACTGGTGTCTTGATTATTTTCACCCACCAGCCAATCAACAAGTGTTTATTAAACACCTACTATGTGCTGAACCCCTAGGCAACGGGAATACAAGGACATAAATGAAGCCCTCAAAGAGCTTATATTCTCTTGGTAGGGTGGAATGGTGAGAGATCAGTCATTTAATCAACTAGCATTCATTAATCACCTTCTAAGTACCAAGTAGCTGTGCCTACAAATACAAATTAAATAATTCCTATTCACTGAGGGGCTGTGGTTCTAATGGAGAAGACAAGTACATAGGCACTATACACACATACACATATTTATATATGCTTTCCTAATGCAAGTATATAATATAATATGCTGTATATATGCATATATGACAAGGTTTTTTTTTGGTGAGAGGAAAGGCCTTTTTCATTATTCTTTCTTTTTCAGATGGGAAAACTGAGACACAGTGACTAGTTAGATCTCAAAAAAAAAAGGCAGAGACTAAGGCTAAGACTAATAGCTAAGGCGAAGCCAAAAAAAATATGATATAGGTCTTCCCAAGAATGGGATCTCAATTTGGCTCAGTTATCTCAAACGATGGAAGGAAACACAGGGTCTGAGATCTAGGGCTGGAAGGGACCTCAGAGTCATTTGAGTCCATGTAAAATACCTTCATTATACAGATGGGGAAATTGAGGCCCATTGAAGTTAAGTGACTAGCCCAAGGTCATACAATGTCATCCACAATGTCAATCCTACCGCTTATTAGGTAGCATTTGAATTCAAGTCCTTTGACTTGCCAGATAAGCCTCATGCACCATAGAACACTGCCTCCTTAAAGAGGGCAACCCTTTACTACAACCAGAGAAACTGAGGCTGAAAATCCCTTTGCACTTTAAAGTAAGTGCAAATGAATAGACAGCAGGAGCAGAGCTCTCAAAGTCCTGTCATTCCAACATGTAAATGGAGAATCCGCACACGCTTGGGAGGCAACATACAGCAGAAACTGGGGTACGAGATCCTGACGAGTAAAGGAGCAAACTTTACACCTCTGAACCCCCGTTCCATTTTGGGGGTACGCAGAGACCCCCCCCTCCCTTTACCAAAGCACGGCCGCCCTTTGAAAGTCTTCTCCTAGCCTCATAAGGTCCGGAGCACAAGCCACCAGGAGCGCTCCGGTTGGAATGGGGGAGAAACCCGGGAGAAAAGGGGAGTGGGGTGTGAGGGAGGAGCGGAGCCGTGCCGAGAGATCCGGGCCGGGTTTTGCGCGCCGCCCACTCGCCCGCTAGGCCGCGGAGAATTCCATAATCACAGCGGGCGAGAGCGGAGACGGGGAGCGAAAAATCCGGGATCCGGCAACTTTGGGGCGCGCATGCGCGCCCGCCGCGCTCCATCCCAAACACACACACATTTTTCCCCCGGACTTGGAAAGTCACCCAAAGCCGCCCCAAGTGCAGGTAAGAGACTCGGCGCTCCCTCCGCCGCCCCGGCC
>NW_025356455.1:0-3889 GCF_016433145.1 Gracilinanus agilis | reverse complement strand
GTGAGAAAAGACAGAGATTTTCGAGGGATTTTCAAGTGTTTTTATTCCCCCTAGCCAGAATCTAGAATTCAATAGAAACATATGTTTATCAGTCTATCTATCTGTCTGTCTATCTATCTATCTATCTATCTATCTATCTATCTATCTATCTATCCATCTGTCTGTCCATTCATCTGTCCATTTATCCATCTATCTATCCATCTATCTGTCTGTCTGCTTATCTATCTATATCTATCTATCTGTCTGTCTCTCTGTCTGTCTATCTATCCATCCATCCATCCATCCATCCATCTGCCTGTCTGTCTATCTGTCTATCCATCTATCTGTCCATTTGTCTGTCCATCTATCTATCTATCTGTCTATCTCTGTCTCTATGTTTGTATATATATTTATATGTGTATATTTCTATATCAATCAGTTAAAGCTATTTCCACCAACACTTAAGCCTTGCTAATTGCTGAGCAGTTGTTCTGAGTAATCAGGCATATTATCATGCCTTAATCTTCCTTTCTTTCCAGTTCCTTTGTCCTTTGGCTAGACAGAGTTCCTACCCACCCCGTTTCTTGCTCTTCTCCCTTACCCCCCTCTGCCTAGGCATTCAGTGGCACCCAGCTATTCTCTGGTTGCCATGGTGCCCGCCTGGGAGGCCAGGTCCTGTGCTATGACTAGCCATAAGCCCTCTTTTTTTCACCATCAGAGATGTAGCTTTCCTTGATTTCACTAGCTGTCTGACTGGCAGTTTGAATAAATGGATTCATTATAAAGGGCTAATAGGTGCCAATGGCCCAATATGCAATCTTTCCCAGTTAGCATACTTTCATTTTAAGGAGAACTTTTTGAAGTATCCATGTCTGAAGCCAAAGAAAACCATTCCAAGGCTTTGGGTTTCCCCATGGCACAATCCAGTACTGTGAAAAGTGAGTGTGGGATAGCTAATTCTTGCATCCAATTCAGCATATACTTATTAAGGACATATTATTTGCTAGATATGTGGGAATTCCTGTCATCAGGGAGCTTCCATTATGCCAGAGACCTTCCACACATCCAGCAGGAATTTGCTACCCATTCTGTGTATAGCAAATGTTGACCCATTCCATTGTTCCTCATGGAAAGGTAATAGAGGAAATCTGTATTACCTGTCTGGTGAGGTGGCTAAGTCAACCTTTATTGCTGATACCCAGATCTGCCTGTTAATTGAGCAAAGAACTGCAGCCAAGTATTTCATAGTCTAACCATGGGAAACATCAGGTATTAGGATAGTCATTCCTGGGCACACTCTTCACGTATCATTGCCTTTAGCAGGCAGTCTGTACAAGTCAAAAATGAATTCTAAAATCAACATGCATTTATTAAAGTCCCTATTATGTGCTGGGTGCAGGGGAAACAAAGACAAAAAAAGCAGGACTCCAAGTTATGGTCATGAAGCAGTTCACATAGTATTCAGAGAAAGAACACATGATTATAAGGAAGTACAAAGTATATTCAAGGTAAATACAAATAAATCCAAGTTGAATATTTAACCTCTTTTTTTTGGTGATAGATTAGTGTTTGTATTTATGCAGGTACTACCCAGAATCTTTGTATGCATTAGTAGTCTGGAGGATCAGGAATGTAGGAAGTAAAATTGGAGCTGAATTTTGTGGGAATTAGAGAGTTCTAAGAGGCTAGAAGTAAAGTAGAAAAGCATTCCAGGCAGAAAGAACAGACAGTGCAATGGCACAGAGTGAGGGATGAAATATTGTGTGAAAGGAAGAACAAGTGGGTCAATCAGGATGGAATGTAGATTGCACATTGCAGAGTGAGGTATCATCAGCTTAGAATGGTAGGCTAGAATCATTGAGCAACTATGATGTTCATGGTACTCTCTTAGGCTCATGGTATATAAAGACAAAAAGCATTCAATGCCTGGCCCCGATGACCTCAACTCCTTCTAGGAGGGATTCAACATCTATCCAACTATTTATCAATCCATCCATCCCGTCCTCTGCCTGCCTGCCTATCTATCTGTCTATCTTTGTATCTCCTTTTCTTCTCTGCTGGCTTTGGGTCTACAAGATGAGATGGAGTGACACAGGGAAAGTGTTATATTATCCCAACTCTAGATAATCATTCTTTGGCGTGCAGTTAGGTCTATAATTCTTTAGTTCTAAACAAACCTCCAACTATACATATATCACACCAATCAGTTGAACTTGATGAACTTTAAAAATGGGTGCCAAATCACAAACAAATGTGGATCTTAATCCGAGGAGTTTTGGGACAATGGCAGGATCATCAGAGAACATAGCTGCATAAGACCACCATATCCATGTGGAATAAGTCTTTGTTGGAAGCATTGTGATGGATTTTAAACCTGAAAACTTGGTTTTTGCTGAAGGGTCTTTAACAACTGGTGATTTACTTACGTAACTCAAGCAAAGGCAATTTTTTTTGCTATTTTAACAGAAGAGATGATATGTTTTTGTTCTGTTTTGGCTTCTCATGACCCCTGCTTAGCTTTCATTTATCACAAATAATCTTCTTTTGTATCCTGCAATTGCTGCAATGTTGAGATGCTTATATTACATCTGACCTTGGAGAAGGGTCAAAATAAAACTGTAAATTAGGCGAGAATACATTACTGCTGGCTGGAGAGCGTGTCTGGAATCCCTGAAAAGGAAGTTTGGGGATGGAGATGAAATCCAGAGTGTTCTCTCTGGGCTGGCAGAAGACGAAGAGGCACATTTCCTGAGAAATCTAACAAGATGTAGACTTGAGATTATTTGTTAATTAGTTCTAGCATTTGTACTGTGTTGAACCTGGAATATAGAGAAAGAAAGGAGATATGGTCCTTGCTCTGAAGTAACTTTCTAAGAGGAGAAGAGCTATTAGAGAATATTGTCAGGGAACAACCACATGAAGTATGGAAGACATAGATGATGAGATTGATAGTCAGTGAGAATGAGGAGAAGCCAGGTAAATAGTAGGATAATCATTGAGGTTAGCCCTCTAAATTTTCAACTCAGGAAACAGATATAATGAGTGACTTGCCGAGGATCATATATAGCATATATGACTTCTGAAGTGGAACTTGAACACAAGTCTTCCTGATATTTCAGCCCAGTGCTCAGTCATCTACAGCAGTGATTCTTATAACTTTGTTTTTCATCATGGACCCCTTTGACCATATGGTAGTGCCAGTAGACCCTTTCATTGAGCTATGTTTTAAGCATGAAATAAAATACACAAGCTTTACAAAGGAAACCAACTTCTTAAAATATAATTATAAAAATATTATAAAGAAACAAGTCCACAGATCCCAAGAACTTTTGCATTACCCTCTATTTGGATATCTATGTATTAATGTACAGAGTAAAAGTAATGTTGTGAAGCCAACATTTTAATGCATGAACAGAATATTTCCCAGGCACCACTTGGATAACTGGACAAGTTCTAAAATGTAGACTAAAGAATGGTATAGTTAGGCAGCTTTGAATCTGTTTGAAAAATCAGATTCAAAGAATGCGTGATTAGTAGTAGATAGATATAAATGGAAGCAAGGTCTCTGGTGAATAGATGCAGGCCTCTGTCCTTGGCTCTGGTCTTTTCAATATTTTAATCAATAACTTAGATGAAGGTGTAGATGGCATTTATTAAATTTCCAATTGAAACTAGGATTAGCAGGATAGGTAATATATTGGATGAGAGAATTGAAATCCAAAAATATCTTGACAGGTTGAAATGATGGACAGACTCCACTAAATTAAATATGATTAATTCATCAGACATTTATTAAGCACTTTCTGTGTGCAGAATATTGTGTTATGTGCTGTGGATGTGTAAAGTCTAAATAAGACAGTTTATATTCTAACATAGCTTAAAATCTAGTAGGGAAATATGATTTTAGGAA
>NW_025356454.1:0-3450 GCF_016433145.1 Gracilinanus agilis | reverse complement strand
CTCCTCCCTTCTCCTCTCCTCTCCTCCTATCTCCTCCCCTCCCCTCCTCTCTTCTCTTTTCTCTTTCTCAATCTATTTCTCCCTTCCTCTCTGTCTCTTCATCTTTTTAGTTCTCTTTATGTCTTTCAATCTCTCTTCTTTCTTCCTCTTCCCCTCTGTCTCAGTCTCTCTCCTTCTCTGTCTGTTTGTTCCTTACATCCACATACCTCTCATATGTGAAAGGAAAGAATTTTCTGGGTCTTAATATAGACAATCTTTCCCTGCAAAATGAGGAAGTTGGGAGAAATTAATGATTTTTAATATTCCTCTCAGTTCTGACATTCCGTGTTCTAAGATCATTTCTATCTTTAACATTCTCTATTCCAAAGTCCCTCCTACTTCTGACATTCCCTATTTTAAGACCTCTCCCAGTCCTGATTTCCTTTGTTCTAAGACCCCTTTCAGCTCTGATTTTCTCTATTCTAATACCCCTCCCAACCCCAATTCCCTCTATATTAAGGCCTTTCCCAGCTCCGACTTGCTGGTAGAGTGGGTAAGACACTTGACTTAAGAGTTAGGAAGAAGAGTTCCTTTCCTGCCTTAATCACTTAATAGTTGGATGACCCTGGGCAAGTCACTTAACCTTGATGTGCCTTAGTTTCTTCATTTGTAAATAGAAAGAGTTGGACTTGATGGCTTTCAAGGTTTCCTTTAGCTCTAAGTCTATGATTCTATGTTCAAAGGTCCTTTCATCCTGTCACATTTTCTGTTCTATGGTTCCTCCCAACTCTGACATTCTATGTTCTATCTCCATCTGAACTGTAACATTCTAACTGAGAGTTCTCTGGACCATAGTGTTCTCTTTAAAATGAATGGGGTTAGAGCAGATGATTGCTGATGTTCTTTTCACTTCTGAATTTTATGCATCTCCAATATGGTATTTACACACATACACACTTGCATTACAGATTTAAAGATTATACACAGCACTTGCACAACAATTCAGGAATGGCACATTAGGGCAAGGAGATAGGAATTGTTCTTTGCCTCCCTTCTCCTCTCCTGGACTCAGTTTCCTTCTCTGTCAAATGAGGGAGGGGGTCATCTGATTATATAAATGTCTAAAGTCCTTTCCATCTTGAAATCTTTTGCTCCAATGACCTTGTACTCATTCTCCTACTGAGATGCTGTATGCCCTTCTGCTCACATCCACACAGGCACACCAGCTCAGAACCCTTCTCCTCTCTTCCCTTCCCCCTGCCTTGATGATTTTCTTTTCCCATTTGTCTTTCTCCTCATATGTCTTTGCCTCTTTTTCACCCCCTCCTCCAATCACACCCACCCATCACTCTCTCACCCAGGCTCTGCAGTTTCTATCAGGTGATTCTCTCTCTGCCCAACCTCTCTGTCACCCCTCAATTACAACCCCCTCACCCCACCCTGGGGGCCCCCAAACAGACAGTGGGTGATTCATCAGTCACCCAGGGGATGGAGGTGGCGATAGTGGGTGTGATTTCAAGTGTAAGCCAGCTCAAGATACTGGTTTGATTATAGGTAATAATAATAATAATAATAATAATAATAATAATATTTCCAATTTATTTCTTTTTTCTTTTTTTAAACCCCTACTTTCCATCTTAGAATCAATACTATGTATTGTTTCCAAGGCAGAAGAGTGCTCAGTAGGCAATGGAGATTAAATGACTTGCTGAGGATTACACAGTTAGATTTGAACCTAGGGCCTCCCATCTCTAGGTCTGGCTCTCAATACACTAAGCCATGTATCTGCCTCTATAATTCCAATTTCTATCACCATTTAAAAAGTACGTTCTTAAGAGCAACTCTTTGAGGTAGGATCCCATTTTGCAGAGAGTGAAACTGAGGTAAGAGGTCAAATGATATTCCCAGGGCTACATAGCAATAGAGTTCAGGTATGAATCAGGTCCCTTAACAGTGGAGCCTGGGTTCTTTCCATGATACTTGGAGCTGCTTCCTACCCTGATGTTCCAGCTACAGATGGTCCATCTTCAAGCCTGTTCTCCCTGCCATAGGTACATACCTGTACCCCATCTCCAGCCAACAGGTCCCCAGTAGAGATTTGTTATGAGATATTCAGGGATGACAGCAGCTCCAGTGCTTGGCATACATCTTGTTCATTTGAAACCAGAGGACCTAGGTTCAAATCCCTGTTCTCTTCCTTACTAGCTATGCAACCTTAGATAAGGGACCTAATTTCTCTGGGTCTCAGTCTCCCCATATGTAAAATAAAAGAGGTCAATCAGATAGCTTTACAGATCCAATCCAGCTCTAAACTGATATTCAATGTTCTAAATTCTTGTTAATTGATTAGCCTTCATGTTCCCTTCTGGCTCTCAGTGTGTCTATAAATTTATGATTCTGGAATCAAAAAATGAGAGCTGGAAGGAACCTTAGAGTTCATCCCCACTAACCCCATTATTTTACAGATGAGGAAACTGAGGACTATGGAGGCTAACCTTAGGTAAGCCAGTTAAGTAGCAGAGGCAGTATTGGAAATGAGGTCCTCTGATTCCAAAGCCAACTATCTACTATGCTAAGCTGCCTCCAGGAAGGGGAGGGAAAGGGAATGAGCACCTATTAGACACCTAACATGTGCTAAACATTTTACAAATATTATCTCATTTGATCTTCAGAATAGCTTTGGGAGGTGGATGCTATTATTATTCCCATTTTACAGTTGAGGAAACTGAGACCAACAGATGTTAAGTGACCTGCTCAGTGTTACAGAGCTAGGATGTTTGAGGTCAGACTTGAACTCAGACCTTCAAGACTTCAGGTCCAACATCCTTTCTATCATCTGGTTGCCTCAATAATAAATAAAGAGAAGAACATTTATTAATCCAGTCTAAGAAAGTATCATTTATATTTGACTCCTGGACCATGACTGGTGGCATTTAATCAACTCTAGGATAAAGTATAAACTTCTCTGTTTTGCTTTTAAGACCCATATCTGCTCCCAACATCTCTTCTCAGGCTCTCTGGACATGACTCCTTCACCAGCCAAACTGCCTTTCTTTCAGTTCCTCACTTAGAATCCATTATCTCCCATCTCTGAGCCTTTGCCCTAGAAGTATGCCTTCCCTCATAGAATCACTCTCTTCCAACAACAGTTTCTACATGAAGTCTTTCCTGATCCTGAAATTCAATTGCTGAATTTCAATTTCCTGTAAACACCTTTATTGGGCAACTTGGTGGATAGAGCATTGGGCATCGAATCAGGAAGACCTGAATTAAAATCTGACCTCAGATGCTTATTAGCTGTGTGATTCCGGGTAAGTCACTTAACCCTGTTTGCTTTAGTTTCCTTATCTGTAAAATGAGTTGGGAAGGAAATAGCTAACCACTCCAATGTCATTGCCAAGAAAACCCTAAATTGGATCAGGACACAACTGAATAAAAAGCACCTATATATATGTATATATATATGAATAT
>NW_025356453.1:0-2777 GCF_016433145.1 Gracilinanus agilis | reverse complement strand
GTATTATTGGATCAAGGTATGGCCCTTTGGGCATGGTTTCTTTTTTTGTTCTCCAGAATAGTTGTATCAGTTCACAGCTCCACCAATGGTGTATTAGTACACCCATTTAAAACAAATTGTTTTTTTAGAATATTTTTCCAAGATTCCATGATTCATGATTTTCCCATCCCTTTTCCCTCTCCCCTCTCAGAGCTGACAAGCAATTCTACTGGGTTATACGTGTATCATTGTTGAAAACCTATTTCCATGTTGTTCATATTTGCAGTAGAGTGATCTTTTAACATCAAAATCCCAATCATATCTCCATTCAACCACGTAATTGATCATGTGTTTTTCTTCTGCATTTCGATCCTCACAGTTCTTTCTCTGGATATGGACTGCCTTCTTTCTCAAAAGTTCCTCTGCATTGTCTTGTGTCATTGCATTGCTGCTAGTAGAAAAGTCTATTACATTCAATTGTGCCATAATGTATCAATCTCTGTGTATAATGTTCTCCTGGTTTTGCTCCTTTCACTCTGTATCAATTCTTGGAGGTTTTTCCAATTCACATAGAAATACTCCAGTTCATCATTCCTTTCAGCACAATAATATTCCATCACCATCAGATACCATAATTTGTTCAGCCATTCTCCAATTGATGGATAACCCCTCATTTTCCAATTTTTTGCCACCACGAAGAATGTGGATATAAATATTTTTGTACAATTATTTTTCCTTATTATTTCTTTGTGGTACAAACCTGGTGGTGGTAGGGCTGGGTCAAAGGGTAGGCATTCTTTTAAAGCTTTTGATTTCACTCCGAACTTTATCAGGTCAGAGGCTGATCAAATCCCCAGGCTTAGGCTCAAGTTTTTGGTCTCACTGTGTACTTGATCCAATCAGACACACCCTTGATTGCTCTGTCTTGGACCTCCACCCTGAGCTTTAGGCAAAAAGATCAATACTTAGTACTATCAGCCACCCCAAAGTGTGTACTATGTTCTTATCCCAAGTCCAGAATAGGATTCCTGGCTTAGCTCTGGGCCCACATGGATCAGCCCACTTCAGCCCAGACTGCCCTCTGCTGGGATTCCAGACCTCCACAGATTTGAAATTTCAAAAGGTGTGAGTTGGCTCGTACCACTATTTGCCCAGGCATGATCTCAGGGTCTGGATTTTGGCATGGGCTTAAGTTATGAACCTGGGACAGGGGATGTAGGATTGGGGTGTGTGTCTTCCTTCTTGCTACAGTGTCTTGCTGGCTCTGCTCTCCCTAGTGTCTCAGATGTTCTCCTACCTTTTGGGTTTTTCTTTTCTTGAAAGTTGTTTCACTCTGTCTCCTTGCTGGTTCTTTCACTCCTGTATTCATTTTGTGGCAATATTTTAATCTTGGTCAGAGAGGAGTCTAATGGTGTCACAGAGCTGTTCTGCATTTTTCCACATCTCCTCCAACATTTATAATTTTCTTTTTTTGTCATATTATCCATTCTAATGGAGCTTATATATTACTGGACTTAAGATAATGTGAAAAATAAGAAGTCACAAGGTTTTTTGTTTATTTGGAGCTGATATAGAGAACTCCCAATGAGGAAACTCCTTATATCAATGCAGACTGATATCATTCTGATTTTAATTAGTTTCTTTCCCCCTTGGGGGAATTAAGAAATTAAGTTACTCATCTGATGCATCATTTAGCACCAGAACTTTAAGAATAAAATCATATTCACATTTTGTGCCCAGAATCACATAGTTATATGTTTAGGGAGGATTTAAATTTAGGTCTTATTAACTGGGAGGCCTGATTTCAATCCACTCTGGCACAACTATCTATGGTGTCAATAGACTTATTTTATAGAGGAAGAAATTGAGGCTTAAAAACAATTATTGACTTGTCCAAACTTCAGAGTCAAGAAATCAATCAATTTTTAATTGTGCTAATGTTATGTGCTACGTGCTAAGCATGGTGTTTAGTTCTTAATTAAAATATGAGTTTATATTCTAATAGTAGAAGAGAGTGCATGAAAGAAGGCTGAAAATAAGAGGGAGGAATACTTCCCATATAGGGGCATGGTAAGTCTGGAGAATCAGAAGTAGGGCATAGAGAATAATGGAATTAATTCAAGGTCATGATTCAGTTTTCTGACTTTAAGGCCAGTACTCCCAGGTGACCAGGTCCTTTTATTTTTCCATGGTCTGTTCATTTATTTTCCTCTTCTATTTCTCCAACCTCCCTTTTTTAATCTTCTGTGTCATCCCATTACTTTGCTTAATTGCTTGATGTGATCATTAGTGATACATCAGTGCCTTAAGGATCTATGTTGTGGATAAGCCTTCTACACTTAAGATATTATTAGTATATTATCTTTATGACTTACTCTGACAAAACAACACACTCTCATACACATACACAAAACAATAATAACAAAATTTATCATGAGATGAAATGAATTTTTCCAATTTCTGCTAAGGTGACAAATATATAATTAATTGATAGGAAAGTATTTGAAGGCTTATCACATTGACAGTGTTATATTTAGAAAAATTTCAAGTGAGATGAGAGGGAGAGGCTTCCCTGGTGCTCCTCTTGAGGCTGGGGAGGGGTAATATATTCTAGGACCACTGTGTGTCTGCCTTACCTTGGAGAAGAAAGGAGAGGGGACCTTTGACCATGAAATAAAGGTCCCCATTTATGAGTCTGAGATGAGGTACTAGCTTAGGCATGGGAGGAAGGAAAAAGTAAGCTAAATATAAAACAGATAGAAAGATTTTGGACACTATTGGTTAGACTTCCAGAAATT
>NW_025356452.1:0-6525 GCF_016433145.1 Gracilinanus agilis | reverse complement strand
ATAGATGCATATATGTATATAATATAGTATAATGGATTATATGTCTAATGGCATATTATATGCATATATATAGAAATGTATAATATATACTACTCATGTGTATATATGTGTATATATACATATACACATATCTCATTTCTCAAATACTTTTATAATCTTAATTATGAGCATGGGTTATGAACAAAAGCCATCATCCCTAACTGTTCTCAAGGAGGAAGGGTCTTTAGTTTATTCTCACCAGCTTAGCTCCTTCCTACTTAATACTAGTTGTACACACACACACACACAAATCACAAAAAATGAATAATGAATAAAGTTTTTTTTTTATCCAAGTGAAACAGCCAATGAAAATCAGACCAGACCAAAGAAGGGCAGCTATGTAGTTCAGTGGATAGAAAGCCAGGCCTAGAGATGGGAAGTCCTGGGTTTAAATTTGGCCACAGACACCACCTATCTGTGTGACTCCAGACCAGTCACTTAATCCCAGTTGCCTAGCCCTTACTACTCTCCTGCCTTGGAATTAATATTCAGTATTTATTCTAAGATAGAAGGTAAGGGTTAAATAAAACAGATAAAAAATATTTATATATGTAAGAATAAATTATCTCCTCATTGGGAAGCAAGATAAACTCTTAGCTTAATCAAAAGGGAAAAAGGATTTCAATAAGAAGAGTCTTCTTTCTAGGGCTTCAGGTAATTTAAATTTATTTTATTATTTTTCAATTAAGTTTATTTCTTTAATTAGTTTAGAATATTTTTCCATTGTTACATGATTCATGCTCTTTCCCTCCCTTCCTCCCATCCTCCTCCCAAAGCCAATGCGCAGTTCTACTGGGTTTTACATGTGTTGTTGATCAAGACCTATTTCCATATGATTAGAATTTGCATTAGAGAGATTGCTTAGAGTCTACATCCCCAATCATGTCCCCATGGAACCATGTGATCAAGAAGTTGTTTTTCTTCTGTGTTTCTCCTCCCACAGTTCTTCCTCTGAATGTGGCTAGTTTTCTTTCTCATATGTCCTTGCATTGCTACTAGTAGAGAAGTCTGTTATGTTTGATTTTACCACAGTGTATCAGTCTCTGTGTACAATGTTCTTCTGGCTCTGCTCCTTTCCCTCTGCATCAATTCCTGGAGGTCATTCCAGTTCACATGGAACTCCTCCAGTTTATTATTCCTTTGAGCACAATAGTATTCCATCACCAGCATATACCACAATTTGTTCAGCCATTCCCCAATCGAAGGGCATCCTCTCATTTTCCAATTTTTTGCAACTATAAAGAACGTGGCTATAAATATTTTTGTACAAGTCTTTTTCCTTATTATCTCTTTGGGGTAGAAACCTGGCAGTGGTATGGCTGGATCAAAGGCCAGGCAGTCTTTTAAATCCCTTTGGGCATGGTTCCAAACTGTCATCCAGAATGGTTGGATCAATTCACAACTCCACCAGCAATGCATTAATGTCACAATTTTGCCACATCCCTTCCAACATTTATTACTTTCCTTTCTTGTCATATTGGCTAATCTGCTAGGTATGAGTTGTTTTGATATGCATTTCTCTAATTATGAGATTTAGAATACTTTTCCATGTGCTTATTGATAGTTTTAATTTCTTTATCTGAAAAATTGCCTATTCATGTCCCTTGCCCATTTATCAATTGGGGAATGGATTGATTTAGCTCCTTATAAATTTGAGTAATTAGACCTTTGTCAGAGGTTTTTGTTATAAATATTTTTCCCCATTTTGTTGCTCCCCTTCTAATTTTGGTTGCATTGGTTTTGTTTGTACACAGATTAAAATTTTTTTTTAATTTAATGTAATCAAAATTATTCATTTTGCATTTTTTAATATTCTCTATCTCTTGCTTGGTCTTAAAATCTTTCCTTTCCCATAGATCTGACAGGTATGCTATTCTATGTTCACTTACTTTACTTATAGTTTCCTTCTTTATATTGAAGACATTCACCCATTCTGAATTTATCTTGGTGTAGGGTGTGAGATGTTGATCTAAACCTAATCTCTCCCATACTGCTTTTCAATTTTCCCAGCAGTTTTTGTCAAATAGTGGGGTTTTGTCCCAAAAAGCTTGGATCTTTGGGTTTATCGTACACTATTTGCTGAGGTCATTTACCCTGAGTCTATCCCATTGATCCTCCCTTCTGCCTCTTAGCCAGCACCATATTGTTTTGATGACTGCTGCTTTATAGTACAGTTTAAGATCTGGTACTTCTAAGTCCCCATCTTTCACATTTTTTTTCATCATTTCCCTTAATATTTTTGATCTTTTGTTCTTCCAAATGAACTTAGTTATAACTTTTTCTAATTCAGTAAAAAAGTTTCTTGGTAGTTTGATAGATATGACACTGAATAAGTAAATTAATTTGGGTAGGATGGTCATTTTTATTATGTTAGCTTGTCCTACCCATGAGCAATTAATGTTTTTCCAATTGTTTAGATCTAGTTTTAATTGTGTGGAAAGTATTTTGTAGTTGTGTTCACATAATTCCTGTGTTTGTTCAGGTTGTTTTAGTATAAAGATAGAATGGTGTGTTGGCTGCCTTACATGTGTCATTCTGGAATCCTAGTGATCATTCAAAAAGTTATATTTTGGCTCCTTTGACGTGTCTCTTTCTTGAGTTCCTCTCTCTCAAAATGTGTTTTCAATTATTTGAAGGAAGTCTCTTATGTAGGTGTGCAGGTTATAGAATTTAGTAAAACTACCCTTGGCTTATGAGGAAGGGAGATTGCACCAAGTTAACATAAATATTAGCCATCCATTTTCTTCCCATGACTTTGGAGATTCAATGTGTTACAGGAAATAAAGGAGAAAAAAATCAATGTCAAAGAGCAGCAGTCTAAATTCCAGCTGTAGCCTACACTTTTCCCCTCTTTTCATTTTTCTTTTTTCTCATCTAAAGTCCTCCTCTGGACCCTCATGAAGGGTCTGGCAGACCTTTCAAGATCCTCTGGCAGATCTTTCAAGCTTTGAATAAGAGTTGGTTTACAGTGGTGGGGCTATATAGGAAATGGCTACCCCAAAACTTTGAATTGGATTAGAGATTTCAAGAGTCAGGGGTGAGAAGGGAGAGCATTCCAGGTATGGGGGTACAGCCTGTGCAAAGACATAGAGATGGGAAATGCAACATTGTGTATATGGCAGTGGGGAATGTTTAAGCTCTCTGGCACCTACTTAAGGAATAAAAGAAGAATGAAGGCTATGAAATTTATTCAGTCTTAAAATCATTAATCCATTCCTATTATGCTAAATGAGTGAATGGATGGAAAGAAGGATTTGGATGTGCACTTGATTATCCACAGGTGCTTTGGGAAGGAGGTTCCAGAATCTTTCCCTTCTCTCATCACCAGATTCAACTATTGGTGATGGAGTTCTGGGGTGCACACATTCTGCAGTGACCTTTTGAGAGCCTGTACATTAGACATTTTCTTTTTCTTTTTTTTCTAAACCCTTACCTTCTGTCTTAGATAGAATTAGTAATAAGTATAAGTTCTAAATCAGAAGAATGATAAGGGCTGGGCAACTGGGGTTAAGTGACCTGTTCAGGGTTCACATAGCTAGCTAGGACTTATCTGAGGCCAGATTTGAACTCAAGTCTTCCTGACTCCAGGTCTGGCTCTCCATCTGCTGAGCCATCTTAGCTGTCCTGTAACATTTCCTTTTTCTAGAAAAGTTAAGCACTGAATTGATTATGTCATATCTATCATTTTTTTTTTCACTGATCTGATCAAGAAAAGTTAAGAAATATTACTGAAGGAAGGAAATTGTTCTCAGGTTTCTGTTACCATGTGGACATTTATTTAGTCATGGGCTCTTTGAGAGGAAATAGTTCAGTCTCTTAGGATTGGTGGAAATGTCAAAAACAGAACCGTGTTGATGGCAACCAAGGCATATACAATAGGACCCTCTGGATAGCATAGCAAAGAAGATGGTATTGTTATATAGTCTTTACAGAAACTAGGCTGAAAAATTACCCTCGGGAAAAGCAAGCAGAGTATGAAGAATGAACGGGAGACGAACCTTAGTCATCTTTCTTTTCTTTATATTATCTCTCTCTACCCACCAGGGAAAGTCCTGGTTGGAGGTCAGCAGGTCTTGTTATAAGGAGATGGAATTCTAATAAGGGTGATAATTTATGCATTATTTATGAAGCTGGCTGGACCAGGGTCCAGGGCAGAATGTAAAAAACAGAACAAAACTCTACTCCACAAATTCTAATGGAACTGAAAATGCAGATGCTAGAGTTACATGTCACTGAAGCTATCAGAGTAGACCACAGTGAGGGGAGGCTCTTCTGGTCAGGATTAGAAGTGATAGATTCGTTTTTGTTGTTTCTTAAACCCTTACCTTCTGTTTCAGAATTTTGTACTTTGGTTCCAAGGAAGAAGAGCAGTAAAGACCAGCAATGGAGATTAAGTGACTTGCCCAAGGTCATGCAGCTAGAAAGTGTCTGAGGCCATATTTAAATTCAGGATTTTCCAACTCCTGACACTATCCACTAAGGCACCCAGCTGCCTCTAGAACTGATAGATTCTAGTTAGAGAAAGGCCAAAGCCTCCTGGACTATCACACCACACCCAAACTGAATTTCAGCAGAATAAAAGAGGATATGGTTTTTTTTTTTTTTGAAGGAAATGGTCTTTATAATTTTCAAAAGAGGAAATATAAATTAGCAATCAATAGAAAAAATGTTCAACCTTTCTAATAGAGAGTGTAGATTAAAATAAATTGAGATACAATTTTACACCAATCAAATTAGTAAGAGATATTTAAAAACAATAAAACTTAGTGTCAGAGGGTTGATAGGTACAAGTATTCAATAATGGTAGAATCACAAACTAGTAGGATATTTTTGGAAAGCAATCTGGTAATCTATAGTAAAAGTCACAAAAAGAATCATTTTTTATTTAGTAATTCCACTGTTGGGAATGTACCCTGAGAGTGTTATTATTTTTTTTTTAAACCCTTACTTAAAACAATACTGTGCATTGGCTCCAAGGTAGAAGAGTCATAAGGGTGGGCAATGGGGGTCAAGTGACTTGCCCAGGGTCACACAGCTAGGAAGTGTCTGAGGCCGAATTTGAACCTAGGACCTCCTGTCTCTAGGCCTGACTCTCAACCCACTGAGCTACCTAGCTGCTCCCCAGAGAGTGTTATTTAAAAAAAAAAAATGACAAAAAAGAGTTTAAAGCTTTTCAATGGCAGCATTATGTGTATGTAATTACAAAAAGAAAGAAGCCCAACAACAAAACATCTGGAAGCAACTTAAATGTATTTTGTAATACAAAAGCAGAATGGCAATGGGGAAGGGAGGAGGAGTACAACCTGGGATTTTATTGGTATAGGGCAGCATTGGTGCAGTATTGACACATGTGCCAGCTTGAGGAGGTGCTCCTTTCCCCCTCTTCCTAGCCCTCCCCCCCCCCCAGGATATTTTTTGCACGCCCCACCCCTCTGTCCAGCTGACCAAATCAAGCACTTGCACTCTCTTTGGTAACTGGGGGTGCTGTTACAGACAGCTTGAATTTGCCCTCTAGGTACTCGAGCTCTTTGCCAATTCTGGTATAGGGAATTCTTTGGGCAGAAAACCATTCCACTGATGATTAGAAACTTGTCTGTTAACTTACCATGGTGTTAGGGAGTTCTCTATGGTATTGAGGTTAAGCGATTTACTCATTATCACATAGCCAGAACTTTGTAGAAGTGGGATTTACATATGTGTCTTCTCGCCTCTAAGGCTAGTGGAATATTGGAGCTCTGGTTTGGAGTCAGGAAGACTTCAGTTCAAACCTTTCTTTAGCCATTTGACCCTAGACAAAGCATTTAGTCTTTTTTAGCCTTAAATTCCATATGTATATTGTCGATGTAGAATCTAGAACCCCCCAAACTTGTAGCCTAGAAAGATTTGAAGAACCCCAGTTTACTTAGTTCAAAGGTGAAAGCTGGGGTTTGACTTTGCATGATGGTTCTTCTCTTTGGGAAAGTCCAACTTCATTGGTCTCAGACTAACCAGGGACCTTAAAGGAGTTTAGGTGGGGATGGATAATTCCATCAAATGTTAAGTATCTCTTTTGTCCCAATGGTTTCTCCCCTTAGGCCAAAGTCCTTTGCCCTGGTGGCCCAACCCTTGGCTGGGTCTTTCCTTTTTGTGTCCATTGTAAAGCATCAGCCCCTCCAGTTATTCCAGTTTGGAACTCTTCATTTTCCTTTGTTACCATTGTAAGGCCAATCAACTATCCCTTTCATCCCTAGTCCCCAGAGGTCTGGGACCAGAGCAACCAGAGTTCAATCCTTTGACTCTTGAGTATGAAGGAACGCAGTTCTGCGTAGAGGCCTAACTCAGCCCTTTCCTTAATTAAAGAATGGCTTTTCTAACTATTTAATAATACTTTCTGCGTGCCAGGGACTGTGCTAAGTGCATTAAAAATATCTCATGTGAACCTGATAACAACCCTAGGAGACATACCTTCCTTCCTTCCTTCCTTCCTTCCTTCCTTCCTTCCTTCCT